>NC_082685.1:167803330-167906178 GCF_949987515.2 Delphinus delphis | reverse complement strand
TGCAGAAAGACAAAGACAAAGAGAAAAGTCTTAAAAATAAAGTCAGGAGAAAACACTTATCTATTGAAAAATGAAGGTAAGAATTCATGTTGTTCATCAGAAGTTATGCAAATAAGAAGAAAGCAAAGTGAAATATTTCAAGTGTTGGAAGAAAAAAAAACCCAACCAACCTAGAATTCTATATCAGGGGTAATATCCTTCAAAGTAAAGGAGAACTAAAGACTTTCTCAGGCAAATAAACTGAGGGAATTTGTTTTTAGATCAGGCCTGAAAGAAATGTGAAAAGAAGTTGTGTCACTTGGAAGAAGGAAAATGATGAAGATCAAAAACTTGGGCCTACGTTTTTTAAAACGGAAAAGCATCCTAGAAGGAATAAATAAAAGTAACATATTTTCTATTGTTCTTATTTTTAATTGATCTAAAAGAGAATTCTTTGTTTGAAGGAATAATAGTAACAATGTATTGGGTGGTTAAGGCACATATATGAAAGAAATGCAGCAAGAGATAGAGGGAGGAATTGAAAATATTCTGTTTAAAGCACTTATCCTACACATGATAAGATATAGTGCTATTGGAAAGTTGACTTAGATTAGTTTAAAATGTATATTGTAAATGCTAAGGCAGCCACTAAAAATATTTTAAAGAAGTAAAATTATCATTATCAGAGAGGACATAAAATGGGATTTATACAGGCACACCTCAGAGACATTGCCGGTTCCGTTCCAGACCACTGCAGTAGAGTGAATATTGCCATAAATAAAGCAAGTCACACAAGTGTTTTCATTTTCCAGTACATATAAAAGGTCTGTTAATTGTGCAATAACATCATGTCTATTAAACAATGCATATATATATATATATAAATTCAAAAAATGCTGTTGGAAAATAGCACCAATAGAATTGTTTGATGTGGGATTGCTATAAACCTGCAATTTGTTTAAAAAAAAAAAAAGCACAGTATCTGTAGAGTGCAATAAAGTGAAGTACAATAAAATGAGATATGCCTGTAAAATGCTGAATTAAAACCAGAGATGGTAGGA
Source organism: Delphinus delphis (assembly GCF_949987515.2). Lineage (NCBI taxonomy): Eukaryota > Metazoa > Chordata > Mammalia > Artiodactyla > Delphinidae > Delphinus > Delphinus delphis. Next base: position 167,905,138 of record NC_082685.1, on the reverse strand, counting down.
AAAGAGGGCAATAAAGTAAATAAGAACAATTGGGATGAATAGAAAATGGTTAAAAACAGTAGTTATTAATCCAACTATATCAATAATCACTTTAAGGTGTATAGTCTAAGAAAATCTTTAAAAGACAGAGATTGTCAGATGGGATAAAAAATACCCAGCTCTATGTTGTCTACCAAAAAAACCACATTGAATATAAAGATTCAGACAAGTTAAAATTGAAGAGATGGAGAAAGTTATATCACACTATCACTAATGGAAAAAAAAAGCCGTAGTAGTTATAAATATTTCAGACAACATATAATTCAGAACAAAGGTGATTACAGTGATAAAAAAGAACATTAAATAATGATAAAGGACTTGATTCTCCAGGAAGACATAATGTTAAGCATGAGTATGCCACGTGACAGGGAATCAAAACGTGAGAAAACAACTGATAGAAATTAAAGAAGAAATAGCTCCAGTATTTTAGTTGGAGACTTCAGCGTCCCCTGTCAGTAACTGATAAATCAAGTGGGCAGCAAATCAGTAAAGATACAGATAACATGAACAGCACCATCAATCAACTTGATCTAATTGACATTTTTTAGAATACTTCATTCAGTGATAATAGAATACACATTCTTCTTAAGCTTACATGGAAACTTCACCAAGGTAAGCAACATTCTGTGTCATGAAAAAGAGAAAGAATACAAATCACCAATATAAGAAATGAAAGAAAGAAAGGGCATCACTACTGATCTCTTGGGAATTAAAATGATAATAATAAAATAACACTATAAATAACTCTGCCCCAAAATTTGATAACTTAGATGAAAGGAATAAAATTTCTTGAGAGGCACAAACTATCAAAACTCACACAAGGAGAAATAAGAAATTTGAATATCCCACCATCTGTTAAAGAAATTGAATCACTAATTAATAACCTTCCAAAAACGAAAGCACTGGGTCCATATGGTTTCATTCATGAATTCTACCAAATATTTAAGGGAGAAATAATACTAATTCTCTATAATATCTTGTGGAAATAAAAGCAGAGGGAACATTTCCTAACTCATCTATGAGGTCAACATTACCTCAATACCCAAAGCAGGTAAAGACACTAAGAGAAAGGAAAACTACAGACCAATATCTCTTATGAATATAAATACAAAGACATCCTCAACAAAAAATATTAGCAAATAAAACCCATTGAAATATGAAAAGAACTATACACCACAATGAAGTTGTGTTTATTTCAGGCCTGCAAAGCTGGTTCAACATTCAAAAATAAATCAAGGCAATCCTCCATATCAACAGGCTGAAGAAGAAAAGTCATTTTGACCACATTAATTGACAGAAAAGGCATTTGGCAAAATCTGATGCCTATTTATGATAAACCTCTCAGCAAACTTGGAAGAAGAGAGCAATGTCTTCAACTTGATAAAGAATATCTATTAAAAATCTAAAGCTATCATCATACTTAAGATGAGAGACTGGACACTTTTCCCCTAAGATCAGGAACAAAGTAACTCTCGCACCACTCCTGCTTAACATTGTAGTGGAAGTTTTAACTGGTGAGATAAAAGAAAGAAAAAAGAATAAATGTGGATACAAATTGGAAATAAATAAGTAAAACTGCATTATTCACAGATATAATGGTCTATGTAGAAAAGCTCAACAAAAATAGTCCTGGAACTAATAAGCAAGTAGATGAAGATCTCAGAATACATGCTTAAAATACAAAGTCCATTGCTTTCCTATAAACCAGAAATATACAATTGGATTTTCTTTAATTTATTTATTTTTTTTTTCCTGGAGTATAGTTGCTTTACACTCTTGTGTTAGTTTCTGCTGTACAACAAAGTGAATCAGCTATATGTATACATATATCTCCTCCCACCCCTCCATCCCACCCATCTAGGTCATCACAGAGCACCAAGCTGAGCTTCCTGTGCTATATAGTAGGTTCCCACTTGCTATCTGTTTTACGCATGGTAGTGTATATACGTCAGTCTTAATCTCCCAATTTATCCCACCCTCCCTTTCCCCCTCTGTGTCCACATGTCCATTCTCTATGTCTGTGGAATTTGAAATTTTAAAAAAAATACCATGATGTTTAATTTTATGTGTCAACCTGGCTGGGCCAGAGTGCCCAGATATTTGGTGGGACATTATCTGGATGTTTCTGTGGAGATGCATTTCTGATGAGGTTAACATTTAAATCAGTGCACTTTAGGTAAAGCAGGTCACCTCCATAATGTGGATGGGCCTGATCCATTCAGCTGAAGGTTTTAATAGAACAAAATCTGAGCACCCCTGAAAATAAGAAATTCTGGCAGCAGATCGCCTTTGCACTAAAACAGCAAATCTTCTTCCCTAGGTCTCCAGCCTGCTAGCCTACCTACAGATTTTGAACTTACCAAGCCTCCAAAAACATGTAAGACAACTCCTTAAAATAAACCTAGATGATAGATAGATAGATAGATAAATAGAGATAAATAGACAGATATAGAGATAGACACAACCTGTTGCTTGTTTTCCTCTAGAGAACCCTGACTAATACAAATACCATTTACAATAGCACCAAAAATGAAATAAGTATAAATCTAAAAAAAACTTTATAGAGTCTGCAAGCCAAAGACTATAAATTACTGATGAAAGAAATCAAGGAAAATCTAAATAGATGGAGAAATATTCCATGTTTATGGATAAGAAGACTCAAAATTGTTAAGATGTCAATTTGTTCCAACTTGATCCACATATTTAAGTCAATTCCAATCAAAATCTCACTAGGCTATTTTGTATATGTCAATAAACTAATTTTAAAGTTGATATCAAAAGGCAAAAAACCTAGAATAGACAATACAATACTGAAGAAGAACAAAATTGGAAGACTCACAATGTTCAGTTTAAGATTTACTATAAAACTATAATAGTCAACACAGCATAGTATTGGCAAAAGAATAAACAAATAGGTTAACAGAACAGAATAGAGATCCCATAAACAGGGCCATAGAAATATAATCATCTGATCTTTGACAAAGGAACAAGAGGGGCTCAATATAAAAAAAGATATTTTCTCAACAAATGATGCTGGAACTACTGGATGTCATGATGGGGAAAAAAAAACATAGACACAGATCTTATACATTTCATAAAAATTAACTCAAAATAGTGCATAAGTTTAAACGTAAAATGCAAAAACTAGTAGAAGAATAATAGGAAAAAATTGTAAGAACTTAGGTTTTGTGTTGAGGTTTTAGTTACAACAAGGAAAACATGACCCATGAAATAAAAAGTCAAATTCATAATTTAGACTTAATTAAAATTTAAAATATCTGCTGTATAAAAGACACTGCTAAAAGAATAAAAATACAACCTACAGACTGAGAGGAAATATTTTCAAGGCACATATCTGATAAAGGGCTTACACTCAAAATATACAAAGAAACTTAAAACTCAAAAATAAGAAAACAACTCAACTTTTTAAATGGGAAAAAATATGCAGACACTTCCCCAAGGAAGATTCACAGATGGCAAATAAGCATACTAAAAATGCTCAACATCATTTTTATTAGGGAAATGCAAATTAAAACAATAAAGAGATACCACTACCTACTTATTAGAATAAATACATTGGCTAGAATTGCCTAACATTCAGAAAACTGTAAGGATTAAATGCTGGCAGAGATACAGGGCAACAGGAGCTCCATTAATTGTGAGTGAGAATGAAAATGAGAATGGGACAGACATTTTGCAAGACAGTTTCACAGTTTCTTATAAAGCTGAACTGGTCTTATTATATTATCCAGCAACCATATTCCTAGGTATTTATCCAGACAATTTTAAAAGTTTTGTTCACACAAAAGTCTGCATGCAAATGTTTATAGCAGCCTTATCCATAATCATCCAAAACTAGAAGCAACCAAGATGCCCTTCAACAGGTGAACAGATAAACTATGGTACCTCCATACAATGTAATACTATTCTGAAATAAAAATAAATGAGCTATCAAGGCACACAAAGACATGGCTAAAACTTAAATGCACATTGCTAAGTGAAAGATACCGATATGAAAAGGATTCATACTGTATGCTGTATGTCTCCAATTACATGATGTTCTGGAACAAGGAAAGTTTATATAAAAACAGTAAACAAATTAGTGGTTGCCAGGAGTTCAAAACTGGGAGAAGAGGTGTGTAGATGAAGCAAAGGGTTTTTTTATGGTTGGAAAGACTGTTCTGTGTGATATCCTTTTGTAATGATAGAAACATAACACTATACATTCTTCAAAACCATAAAATTTTGCTGTACAAAGAGAGAAACTTAAAGCACTCAAAAAAATTAGTCACTCAGGAGATAATGGGATCCCAGGAGAGAAAGCAGTCTGTGACAGAAGAATCTAACTATTTTACAAGTGTATGAAACCACCTCATTTAAGAAACAAGGGGACAACATGCTGGCCTAAAGTAATTTTGGGTGTTTTTGCTTGTTTGTTTCTGTTTATTTTTATTTTTAATTGAAGTAAAAAAAAAAAAAAGAGTGGAGCCTGAAGACAAAAGGCAACAGAAACTGTACATAAGCACTGTATACTAGTTGATAAGGGTGTTTCCCACAGGATCCAAGTTACCAATTCTGTAACCACTGTATATGTGGACATGTGGATGGTGGGAGCCAGGTTTCTCACTGTTGGAGTGGAGGTTGGAGATAAGCAAAGGAGAAATTGCTAGAATAATCCAGGTGGTAATGGATCTGAGGTAGAGACACAAACCTAAGATAGATGGTTTCACAGAGAAATAGTTATAGATACGTATTTATACACAAGTTAGTATATCCACATATATTTCCATTCTCTGTTAAATCAGGTCATCTAGGAACAAGAACAACCCAATATGAACAACCACATCTAGTGCCCCAATCCTGGCTTCTAATAGTAATCTGCAATAAAGGACCCAGGTTTTTTGGAGAAACAGTTGGCCCTAGGACTAGGGCAAGAAATATACAAGATAAACTTGAAAATCTTGTAGTGCCAGGAAGCAAGAAAGAGTTAAATAATAATAAAATAATTAATTTAATTTAATTAAAAACTATGATGAGGTTATATCAAAAGGTCATAGGAGCCAACTAAAGAGTTCCCAATGGTCAAAACTGGATCATTTTGAGTAACAAAGTGAATAAAATAGTATGGTATTATAACCCAAAGTATAAAATAAATAGCCATGAGTCCTTATTGATACAAATAAATAAGTGAATAAATAAATTTATGGAGGAGAATAGGGAATCTTCTCCTGCAGAAGAATTCCAAATAATTTAGGTACATCGTCTGTCCTCAGAGATGAGAGCATAACTCTCTGTGCTTAAGTGGTAGCTGTACATAGTGACTTCCTGTCAAAGAGGACAGTATGAAGATGGAGGAAGTAACTTTACAGTAAAGAAACTGACACACACAACCTCATCCAGGTGTTCAAGGTCAACATCAACAGTGATAATTCATATTGATCATATGCACACTTGATATGATGTAATGAGAATGGCATTTTATATCTGTAGTCTCTTTCCCCAAGACCTATAACCCCAGTCTAACCATGAGAAAAACATCAGACACACCCCAGCTGAAAGACATTCTACCAATTTTCTGCCAGCATTCCTCAAAAATGTCAAGACCATTAAAACAAAGAAAGTCTGATAAAAACAGAACTGCCTAGAGATCGTAGGGAAGATGGTGGAAGAGTAAGACACGGAGATCAACTTCCTCCCCACAGATACACCAGAAATACATTTACACGTGGAACAACTCCTACAGAACACCTACTGAACGCTGGCAGAAGACCTCAGACCTCCCAAAAGGCAAGAAAGTCCCCACGCACCTGGGCAGGGCAAAAGAAAAAAGAATAAGCAGAGACAAAAAGATAGGGACGGGACCTGCACCAGCAGGAGGGAGCTGTGAAGGAGGAAAGGTTTCCACACACTAGGAAGGCCCTTCGTGGGTGGAGACTGCAGGTGGTGGGGGGGGAAGCTTCAGAGGAGGAGAGCACAGCCACAGGGGTGCGGAGGGCAAAGCAGAGAGATTCCTGCACAGAGGATCGGTGCCGATCGGCACTCACCAGACCGAGAGGCTTGTCGGCTCCCCCGCCAGGGCGGGTGGGGCTGGGAGATGAGGCTCCGGCTTCGGTCGGAGCGCAGGGAGAGGACTGGGGTTGGCGGCGTGAACACAGCCTGCAGGGTGTTAGTGCACCACGGCTACCCGGGAGGGAGTCCGGGAAAAGGTCTGGAGCCGCCAAAGAAGCAAGAGACTTTTTCTTCCCTCTTCGTTTCCTGGTGCGAAAGGAGAAGGAATTAAGAGCGCTGCTTAAAGGAGCTCCAGAGACGGGCGTGAGCCACGGCTAACAGCATGGACCCCAGAGACAGGCATGAGACGCTAAGGTTGCTGCTGCTGCCACCAAGAAACCTGTGTGCAAGCACAGGTCACTGTCCACACCTCCCCTCCCGGGATCCTGTGCAGCCTGCCACTGCCAGGGTTCCGTGATCCAGGGACAACTTCCCCGGGAGAACGCACGGTGCACCTCAGGCTGGTGCAACATCACGCTGGCCTCTGCCGCCTCAGGCTCACCCCACACTCTGCAGCCCTCCCTCCCCCTGGCCTCAGTGAGCCGGAGTCACCGAATCAACGGCTCCTTTAACTCATCTTGTCTGAGTGAAGAACAGACGCCCTCCAGCGACCTACCCACAGAGGCGGGGCCAAATCCAAAGCTGAGCCCCAGGAGCTATGAGAACAAAGAAGAGAAAAGGGAAATCTCTCCCAGCAGCCTCAGAAGCAGCGGATTAAAGACCAACAATCAACTTGATGTACCCTGCATCTGTGGAATACATGAATAGACAACGAATAAACCCAAATTGAGGAGGTGGACTTTGAGAGCAAGATTTATGAATTTTTCCCATTTTCCTCTTTTTGTGAGTGTGTATATGTATGCTTCTGTGTGAGATTTTGTCTGTATAGCTTTGCTTCCATCATTTGTCCTAGGGTTCTATCCATCCAGTTTTTTTGTTGTTGTTGTTGTTTTTATCTTTGTTTTTACTTTAATTTTTTTCTTAATAATTATTTTTTATTTTAATAAATTTATTTTATCTTACTTTATTTTATTTTATTTTCTCTTTTTTCTTTCTTTCTTTCCTTCCTTTGCTCCTTCCTTCCTCCCTCCCTCCCTCCCTCCTTTATTTCTTTTTCTTTCTTTCTTTCTTTCTTTCTTTCTTTCTTTCTTTCTTTCTTTCTTTCTTTCTTTCTCTCTTTCTTTCTTTCTCTCTTTCTTTCTTTCTTTCTACTTTTTCTCCCTTTTATTCTGAGCCATGTGGATGAAAGGCTCTTGGTGTTGCAGCCAAGAGTCAGTGCTGTGCCTCTGAGGTGGGAGAGCCAACTTCAGGACACTGGTCCAAAAGACACCTCCCAGCTCCACATAATATCAAATGGTGAAAATCTCCCAGAGATCTCCATCTCAACACCAGCACCCAGCTTCACTTAACGACCAGCAAGCTACAATGCTGGACACCATATGCCAAACAACTAGCAAGACAGGAACACAAACCCACCCATTAACAGAGAGGCTGCCTAAAATCATAATAAGTCCACAAAAACCCCAAAACACACTACCAGACGTGGAACTGCCCACCAGAAAGACAAGATCCAGCCTCATACACCAGAACACAGGCACTAGTCCCCTCCACAAGGAAGCCTACACAACCCACTGAACCATCTTTAGCCACTGGGGACAGACACCAAAAACAACGGAAACTACCAACCTGCAGCCTGCAAAAAGGAGACACCAAACACAGTAAGATAAGCAAAATGAGAAGAGAGAAAAACACACAGCAGGTGAAGGAGCAAGATAAAAACCCAGCAGACCACACAAATGAAGAGGAAATAGGCAGTCTACCTGAAAAAGAATTCAGAATAATGCTAGTAAAGATGATCTAAAATCTTGGAAATAGAATAGAGAAAATGCAAGAAACATTTAACAAGGACATAGAAGAACTAAAGATGAAACAAGAAATGATGAACAACACAATAAATGAAATTAAAAATACTCTAGAAGGGATCAATAGCAGAATAACTGAGGCAGAAGAACGGATAAGTTACCTGGAAGATAAAATAGTGGAAATAACTACTGTAGAGCAGAATAAAGAAAAAAGAATGAAAAGAACTGAGGACAGTCTCAGAGACCTCTGGGACAAAACTAAATGCACCAACTTTCGAATTATAGGTGTTCCAGAAGAAGAAGAGAAAAAGAAAGGGACTGAGAAAATATTTGAAGAGATTATACTTGAAAACTTTGCTAATATGGGAAAGGAAATAGTTAATCACGTCCAGGAGGCACAGAGAGTCCCATACAGGATAAATCCAAGGATAAATACGCCAAGACACATATTAATCAAACGGTCAAAAATTAAATACAAAGAAAACATATTAAAAGCAACAAGGGAAAAACAACAAATAACACACAAGGGAATCCCCATAAGGTTAACAGCTGATCTTTCAGCAGAAACTCTGTAAGTCAGAAGGGACTGGCAGGACATATTTAAAGTGATGAAGGAGAAAAACCTGCAACCAAGATTACTCTACGCTGCAAGGATCTCATTCAGATTTGATGGAGAAATTAAAACCTTTACAGACAAGCAAAAGCTGAGAGAGTTCAGCACCACCCAACCAGATTTACAACAAATGCTAAAGGAACTTCTCTAGGCAAGAAACACAAGAGAAGGAAAAGAACTACAATAACGAACCCAAAACAATTAAGAAAATGGGAATAGGAAAATACATGTTGATAATTACCTTAAATGTAAATGGACTAAATGCTCCCACAAAAGACAGATTGGCTGAATGGATACAAAAACAAGACCCATATATATGCTGTCTACAAGAGACCCACTTCAGACCTAGAGACACATACAGACTGAAATTAAGGGGATGGAAAAAGATATTCCATGCAAATGGAAACCAAATGAAAGCTGGAGTAGCAATTCTCATGTCAGACAAAATAAACTTTAAAATAAAGACTATTACAAGAGACAAAGAAGGACACTACATAATGATCAAGGGATCAATCCAAGAAGAAGATATAACAATTGTAAATATTTATGCACCCAACATAGGAGCACCTGAATACATAAGGCAAATACTAACAGCCATAAAAGGGGAAATTGACAGTAACACATTCATAGTAGGGGACTTTAACACCCCACTTTCACCAATGGACCGATCATCCAAAATGAAAATAAATAAGGAAACAGAAGCTTTAAATGATACATTAAGCAAGATGGACTTAATTGATATTTATAGGACACTCCATCCAAAAACAACAAAATACACATTTTTCTCATGTGCTCATGGAACATTCTCCAGTACAGATCATATCCTGGGTCACAAATGAAGCCTTGGTAAATTTAAGAAAATTGAAATTGTATCATGTATCTATTCCGACCACAACACGATGAGACTAGATATCAATTACAGGAAAAAATCTGTAAAAAATAGAAACACATGGAGGCTAAACAATACACTACTTAATAACGAAGTGATCACTGAGGAAATCAAAGATGAAATAAAAAAATACTTAGAAACAAATGACAATGGAATCACTACAACTCAAAACCTATGGGATGCAGCAAAAGCAGTTCTAAGAAGGAAGTTTATAGCAATACAATCTTACCTTAAGAAACAGGAAACATCTCGAATAAACAACCTAACCTTGAACCTAAAGCAAATAGAGAAAGAAGAACAAAAAAAACCCCCAAGGTTAGCAGAAGGAAAGAAATAATAAAAATCAGATCAGAAATAAATGAAAAAGAAATGAAGGAAACGATAACAAAGATCAATAAAACGAAAAGCTGGTTCTTTGAGAAGATAAACAAAATTGATAAACCATTAGCCAGACTCATCAAGAAAAAAAGGGAAAACACTCAAATCAATAGAATTAGAAATGAAAAAGGAGAAGTAACAACTGACACTGCAGAAATACAAAAGATCATGAGAGATTACTACAAGCAACTACATGCCAATAAAATGGACAACCTGGAAGAAATGGACACATTCTTAGAAAAGTGCAACCTTCCGAGTCTGAACCAGGAAGAAATAGAAAATATAAACAGATGAATCACAAGCACTGAAATTGAAACTGTGATTAAAAATCTTCCAACAAACAAAAGCCCAGGACCAGATGGCTTCACAGGCAAATTCTACCAAACTTTTAGAGAAGAGCTAACACCTATCCTTCTCAAGCTCTTCCAAAATATAGCAGAGGGAGGAACACTCCCAAACTCATTCTACGAGGCCACTATCACCTTGATACCAAAACCAGACAAGGATGTTACAAAGAAAGAAAACTAGAGGCCAATATCACTAATGAACATAGATGTCAAAAATCCTCAACAAAATACTAGCAAACAAAATCCAACAGCACATTAAAAGGATCATACACCATGATCAAGTGGGGTTTATTCCAGGAATGCAAGGATTCTTCAATATACGCAAATCAATCAACGTGATACACCATACTAAAAAACTGAAGGAGAAAAACCATATGATCCTCTCAATAGATGCAGAGAAAGCTTTTGACAAAATTCAACACCCATTTATGATAAAAACCCTGCAGAAAGTAGGCATAGAGGGAACTTTCCTCAACTTAATAAATGCCATATATGACAAACCCACAGCCAACATCGTCCTCAATGGTGAAAAACTGAAAGTATTTCCACTAAGATCAGGAACAAGACAAGGTTGCCCACTCCCACCACTCTTATTCAACATAGTTTTGGAAGTTTTAGCCACAGCAATCAGAGAAGAAAAGGAATTAAAAGGAATCCAAATCAGAAAAGAAGAAGTAAAGCTGTCACTGTTTGCAGATGACATGATACTATACATAGAGAAGCCTAAAGATACTACCAGAAAACTACTAGACCTTATCAATGAATTTGGTAAAGTAGCAGGATACAAAATTAATGCACAGAAATCTCTGGCATTCCTATACACTAATGATTAAAAATCTGAAAGTGAAATCAAGAAAACACTCCCATTTACCATTGCAACACAAAGAATAAAATATCTAGGAATAAACCTATCTAAGGAGACAAAAGACCTGTATGCAGAAAATTATAAGGCACTGATGAAAGAAATTAAAGATGATACAAATAGATGGAGAGATATACCATGTTTTTGGATTGGAAGAATCAACATTGTGAAAATGACTCTACTACCCAAAGCAATCTACAGATTCAATTCAATCCCTATCAAACTACCACTGATATTTTTCACAGAACTAGAATAAAAAAATTCACAATTTGTATGGAAACACAAAAGACCCCAAATAGCCAAAGCAATCTTGAGAACGAAAAATGGAGCTGGAGGAATCAGTCTCCCTGACTTCAGTCTATACTACAAAGCTACAGTAATCAAGACAGTATGGTATGGGCACAAAAACAGAAAGATAGATCAATGGAAAAGGATAGAAAGCCCAGAGATAAACCCACGCACATATGGTCACCTTATCTTTGATAAAGGAGGCAGGAATGTACAGTGGAGAAAGGACAGCCTCTTCAATAAGTGGTGCTGGGAAAACTGGACAGGTACATGTAGAAGTGTGAGATTAGATCACTCCCTAACACCATACACAAAAATAAGCTCAAAATGGATTAAAGACCTAAATGTAAGGCCAGAAACTATCAAACTCTTGGTGGAAAACATAGGCAGAACACTCTATGACATAAATCACAGCAAGATCATTTTTGCCCACCTCCTAGAGAAATGGAAATAAAAACAAAAATTAACAAATGGGACCTAATGAAACTTAAAAGCTTTTGCACAGCAAGGGAAACCATAAACAAGACCAAAAGACAACCCTCAGAATGGAAGAAAATATTTTCAGATGAAGCAACTGACAAAGGATTAATCTCCATAATTTATAAGCAGCTCACGCAGATCAATATAAAAAAACAAACAACCCAATCCAAAAATGGGCAGAAGATCTAAATAGACATTTCTCCAAAGAAGATATACAGACTGCCAACAAACACATGAAAGAATGCTCAACATCATTAATCATTAGAGAAATGCAAATCAAAACTACACTGAGATATCATCTCACACCAGTCAGAATGGCCATCATCAAAAAATCTAGAAACAATAAATGCTGGAGAGGGTGTGGAGAAAAGGGAACACTCTTGCACTGCTGATGGGAATGTGAATTGGTACAGCCACTATGGAGAACAGTATGGAGGTTCCTTAAAAAACTACAAATAGAACTACCATATGACCCAGCAATCCCACTACTGGGCATATACCCTGAGAAAACCATAATTCAAAAAGTGTCCTGTGCCAAAATGTTCATTGCAGCTCTATTTACAATAGCCCAGAGATGGAAACAACCTAAGTGTCCATCATCGGATGAATGGATAAAGAAGATGTGGCACATATATACAATGGAATATTACTCAGCCATAAAAAGAAACGAAATTGAGCTATTTGTAATGAGGTGGATAGACCTAGCGTCTGTCATACAGAGTGAAGTAAGTCAGAAAGAGAAAAACATATACCGTATGCTAACACATATATATGGAATTTAAGAAAAAAAAAATGTCCTAAAGAACATAGGGGTCAGAAAGGAATAAAGACACAGACCTACTGGAGGACAGACTTGAGGATATGGGGAGGGGTTAGGGTAAGCTGTGACAACGCGAGAGAGTGGCATGGCCATATATACACTACCAAACGTAAAATTGATAGCTAGGGGGAAGCAGCCGCATAAAACAGGGAGATCAGCTCGGTGCTTTGTGACCACCTAGAGGGGTAGGATAGGGAGGGTGGGAGGGAGGGAGATGCAAGAGGGAAGAGATATGGGAAAATATGTATATGTATAACTGATTCACTTTGTTATAAAGCAGAAACTAACACACCATTGTAAAGCAATTATACTCCAATAAAGATGTAAAAAAAAAAAAAAACCAGAACTTCCTAGCAGAACCTAGGGAGACAGGATTACTAAATGTAAAATGGTATCTTGGATGGGACCCTGAAACAGAAAAAGACATTAAGTAAAACTCGAAATATCTGAATAAAGTATGGGCTTCGTTTAATAACGTCAATATTGGTTCATTAATTATGACAAATATATCATACTAACATAAATGTTAATAATATGGGTAACTAGGCGTGAGGTGTATGGGAACTCTCTGAACTATCCTCACAGTTTTTCTGTCAATCTAAAATTATTTTACAGTTAAAAGTTTATTTAAAAAAATAAGCTATAAAATGACATATAATCAATGAATTCCTTAATTCTTCCTTACGTAATTTACCTAACTCTTAATTAGCTTAGTTTCTTAAGTTCTTCTTTCAAGTTGTTCAATTCTGGAACATTATAAAGAAAACCCAAACTGACAGAATGAGGCTCAATTTATTCAACTCTTCCTTCAGTTGAGATTGTAATGTGATTGATACAATTTCAGCATCATTAATGCACAATCTTCCTCATAGTCTTCAAGCATTTTCATTTCCTGGTACTAAGTTTTCAAATTTTATTGGAATGTCACCTTCAGTGTATGCTTCACATGATCAAAATCCAATTTTCTCTAAAATAATTTCAAAACTATTTTAATCCTAAAAGCAAAATGCCTACATTTAGACTTGGCTTTTTTGTAAGCATATCATTAACAAGCAAGAGTTCATACCCACTGACTGTGGATGGTACAGATCAGCATTAATTTCTTTTGCGTGCTGAAGACCATGTTAACGTTTTATCTGAGGATCATTGTTTGAGTTCATTCTTCTAGTAAGTATTTTATCTTGTCAAAATAAAATCTATTTTCTCTGACTGCATCGATTTGGTATTCCCATCATGTGGTCGAGAGGGTTGAAAGGTCAATTTTGATAAGAGGTTCTATCTTTGGGAAGATTCAGAAAATAGCGTATAGAGTATAATTATTGCATTCATTGCTCCAAAAATGTTGTCACTATGTGTAGAGTTGAGTCATGACTCCTAGTGACAAATGGATTTTCAGCCAAAATTCTGGTTTGTACACATTTCTCTTTACCAACATTATTAGTGCCTTTAGTGCACTCAACTATCACAGTGCCTGAGTCTAAAAGTTGTTCTTCACACCTTTTCCTTGTCAAAACCTACACATTTTACAATAGATATAAAAGCAAAGACAACCACTAATTTTGATGACTTTTTTCTTCTTTCTGGTAGTTAACACTAAATACCATAAATGTTACTTATTCAACAGAACATTTGTCCTTGGTAAAGTTCATGGAAATTAGTAATATTTATTTTTTTTAAACATTTGTGTATGATTTCTCTTCTTTAGTATTCATTAAAATATGGATCTTGATTGAATATTTCATCCTTGATAATGTTCATCTGATTTGTTTTTTGTCTATATTCCAGATTCAGCCATTCTATCATCTCACTTTGCAAGCATTTCTACAAAACTAGGAAATTTCTATTGTTTTCTGTAAATATTGTACTAGTGGCATCACACACAAAAAAATCATGCTTGCTAAATATTGATTGAGCAGATGATATTATTCTTTAAGAACATTACATCAATGTACTTCAGTGTTCACGTGTCTTTCTTCAACACTCTTGATTGTTTGCTGTTTATTGAGACTTTTCCCCATCGCAATAATTACGAATGTGTGATATGTGTGATTTTTATGTGCAAGGTATGTTTTATGTTCTTATAACTAAGAACTTGGATGTTTCCAGCCATAGATACCATCTTAGCCAAAGCTTTGTTATAAAATATGAAAATTGTTACAAGATACTTTGCCTTTATACTTAAAATATAAAAGTTGGTTTCCATATTTTCTTCTTCCACTTGAAATAATTGTCATGTAAAATACTCAATTTTCTGTCAGACTTACCAAAGGGAAATCAGAATCAATTTGAATCAGATTGCGTTTGCTAGAAACATTCACACACTATCCAAATGATGTGATGAGGTTTCATCTCTCTTGCCCAATCTACCAATTTCATGAATATCATTTCCTTCTTCTTCTAACAGCAGGCTGGCACTATGCCTGTCGCTTCCAGTCGCAGTTTTGATAAGAAATACTCTTTTCCACTCTCATTGTTTGATCAAAAATTCAATCTTCCTTTAATAATGATTATAAAGAGATTTTATCTGACCTGTTTAAGCTTTATATCTGGTGAGAATAATATTCTTGCTCATTTTCAGTTTTTTCAATAATTAATTCTGACTAATTATAAAATGTATGAGTTTGCAAATTTCATCTGAGTCACACTCCACAGAAGTCTACTCAATTTCATTGTTCCACATTATTCTTAAATGTAAGCAGACCTCCTTTTCTGAAGATTTTCCTATTTCCTTTCTGCTTTCTATTTCTGAGCCCCACTTTCATATTTTCTACTTCTACAAAAAAAGCTGACTACATTTATTCTCCATGATCTAATGTAATCTTTTAGTTTCTAATGTGCATTTCATATTAAAATATACAATGAAGTGTTATTTGAATATATTTTTATCAAAAATATAAATACATGGAATACACATCTATAAATGTACAAATTAAAATAATATTTAAAATGGACAATTTAAAAATAGATTATTTTCTCAAAAAATTATTTTTCTTCTAAAATATTTAAACCAATTTCACAAAGGTCAGACACAAATTGTAATTAATAAACTGAAAAAAATTTAATCAAAGTTATATAAATAAAGTTGTAATTATGTAAATTTTAAACTATAATTCAATCTTATTAATATTTTTTATAGCTATAAAGCTACTCACAATTCTCATGTTGAAATTCTTCTAGATGCCAATGTGATGACTTGCCATCATGCTTCACATCAGGGACTGGTGTATCTAGACCTACCCAAGCAACCACCCCTGGCAGCTCCCACACTGCAAGTCTGGGGCAACTCACATCCCCTTTCACATTCAGAACCATCTCCTTTGCTTTGAGACCACAGGGAAGATGTGGAGAAGTTGATATGGGGCCTGAATGGTCTCAGCCAAGAGGTAAGAAGTCCAGGGTTAAGGGCTATGCTGTGCCCATGTGGAGGGACAGGGGCTGTCCCCAAACAAACATACATTTGTCTGTGTTTGTTCTACACACAACCCAGAGCAGAGCCCTCCTGCTGGGTGCAGGAGTGGCACTGCCTTTTGGACCCCCTACATCCTCTACAGAACCACATGCACAGGTGAGGAGAGACCATGAGCAGTGACGCTTGGGGAGAGATCTGTCTAAGATCCAAAGCCACGTCCACAGCCCAGCTGTCCATTAGCAGTAGAATAATCAATTTGTTGTGTATTCATACAAGTGATACAGAACAGCCATGGAAATTAAAGAACTGGAGGACGTGGGACAATGCAATTGAATGTCATGCGCATACAGCAAACAAAAGAAGCCCTATGTAAAAAGTGATTGATTTCACTTAAAAAAAAATAAAATGAAATGAAAACAGCTCTTGAGCTTAGGGACTGTGCCTGCCAGGTAAAATTGTGAAGAGGAGCCAGGAAGGGGTCACCACAACAGTTGGCATGTTGGTGGTTTCTAAGGGGAAAGGCAGTCATCAGGAGGGGATGCAGGTGGCGTTTGGCTTTTGGGACGCTGGAATTGTTCTTGCTATGGTCTGCACGTTTGTGTCCCCACATAATTCAAATGTTGGAAACCTAATGACCAAGGTGATGCTATTAGGAAATGGGGCTATTGGGAGCTGATTAGGTCCTGAAAGTGGAGGCTTCTTGAATCGGATTAGTGTCCTTATAAAAGAGGCCCCAGAGAGCTTCTTCACCCTTTCCACCACATGGGGACACAGCAAGAAGTCTGAATTAGAAGAGGACCCTCACCCCACCACACAGATACCATGATCATGGACTTACAGCCTCCAGAACTGTGAGAAACAAATGTCTGTTGTTATAAGCTGCCCAGTCTGTGGTACTTTGTTACAGCAGCCTGAGTGGATTAGGACAGCCTTCTCTCTGAACTTGGTGGGGGGGTTGTGATGTTTCACTGATATGTTTCACAGCATCATTTATTAAACACACATTTATGACTGTGCACTTGTCTGTGTGTGTATTATATTTCAAGAGAAAATATCTTAAGTGCATAAAGAGTAAAAAAATAGGAGGGAGCAACTCTAGACAACTTATTTAATCATTCATTCACCAAATATTTATCCACACTGTGTGCCAGGCTCCTCACAAAATGTTCAGACACAAATTCAATATTTGAGATCCCTCTCTGTCCTTTAAGAAGATGTTTGTAAACAGTCCCCTCACTTCTCAGCTTGTGGCCACAAATACTGCAAAGGGTAAGACACGTGAGTTCTCTCCTCGTAACCTGGACCTGCCCTTCCTGAGTGCCCGTCAGAATGAGGGCCCTTTTCTAATGATGCTCTGAACAGAAAATGCAGGCATGCGTCTCAGACGTTCACCGACATCCTTTATTAAATAACCTGCAAATTCCCCTTCCCTCAGCTTTCCCAGGGGCAGGGGGGAGCTGGGGAGCTCCCCCTCCAGAACTGGCCTTGGTGCTGAACCTTCCAGAGGAAGGACCGCTGGATCTTTCAAATTACCCTTGTTCTTAAAAACCTATCAGCTTTTTTTTCAGTGTGTGTGGGGGAGGGGGGTGTCCACCATCTTATTTTTGAATTTATTATTTTAGCAGGTGATCATGATCAAGAAATTTAAAACACAAATATAAGAAATTCTTTCTCATATTTTCTGTGGGTCAACACACACTCATCCATCATTCTTTAAATCACTATGATGGACAGCTTATTTTCCAATGGACCGAGCTTCTCGATAATCCCACGTGGACAACAATAACCAGGCTCAGATGTTTAGCTAATAATCCCCACAATTCTATTATGTTCAGGAAACATATAAAAGACTGTTGGTAGACTGTGTGTATCATAGACCAGCATCCCAGTAGAGGAGGTCAGTCTGGTCTTTGCCAGAGAAGCAGGTGAGATGAATTCAAATCCTCTAAAACACCACAGGCTTCTAAATTCCATGCATTCTTTTTTTCGAATTAAATTTTATTTTATTTTTTATTGAAGTGTCGTTGATTTACAATGCTGTGCCAATCTCTGCGGTACAGCCAAGTGACTCAGTTATACACAGAGAGACATTCTTTTTCATATTCTTTCCCATTATGGTTTATCACAGGATACTGAATATAGTTCCCTTGTGCTATTCTTAATAAATGGACCCAGTCACGAACAGCAATCTTTTGACTCTAGCAGTGAAACATCAAGGACAGTACTTTCACTCAGGAAATTCCACATAAGTAGAAAACTTAATATAAATAAACCAGACTTGAATCTTAGTAGACTATCTGGTATTATTAATTTTTTCTTGTAATCCTTAGTATCTTCCTTGATTTCTCAATATCTTTTTACAGCATTTGGAGAACATTTTCAAAGCCCCCTGTAGTTAATGTAATACCTATGGATTCCCCATGGGTATTGTAGGAAGATTGTGCAGCTTAGGGGATTAAGTACTTTACATTTTATTACAAAGGTACAGGCTCAAAATATAGAAAGGCCTATTATCTGAAGAATATTTTCCCTGTACATAGAATGAGTTATTTTAGGAGAGAAAATTATTATGTTAAAAAGCATGTCACCATCAATAAAATAATGTGTTTAAGTACAATTCAAAGATTTAAAAGTCAAGAAAATTAAGAAGAAAGTTATAATTTCCGTATGATACTACCCTGTATTTATAGAAAACTCTTTTAATGGAATTATTATTCACATAACCTTGAATTTCTTTCATTGCTATTCACTAATATTGTCCCAATTAGAAGTACTGTCCTTGCTCTTTTGTGTTAGTTACAACCACTCCTCAAAAGAACTCAAAGTAAATAACTTTAAAGTTAATCTTGCAATCCCCCCCTGAGGTAAAATGAAGTGGACCTTATGCCTCTTTGTTCTTAGGAATGTGCTTCCATGAGAGGAGCCCCAGGTGAAGATTGCGGTGTTATTAAGGCGAAAGCATCAAGGTATTTGTGGTTAATGTGGTCCCGACTGCTTACCAGTTGCTGGGTTAGTTCTTCCCAGTTACATGTTTGCAGTTCATTGGTGAGCAGGCTCTAACACAGTGACATTCAGATCAACAGGCGGTCCCGGACAGGGTCTCTCAGAAGCTCTCACGGCATCTCTGAGAGCCTTGCCCTACACCAGTCGTGCTCACAGTGGTCCAGAGGGAGGGGAGGGATGGGGGGGGGAGGGGGAGAGAAGAGGGAAAGCTGACATTTCATCCTGCCCATTTCCAGCACAGTCCAAAAGCCCAAACCGAGAAAATCACTTGCTTCAAGCAGCATGCTTGTCTCAGTGGAAGTGGAAAAATTGTCCATATCAGTGTCTTTTGTTTCTTCATCAAGTCAGCATTTACTTAAGTGATAAAATAAATCCATTTTTAAGAATCAGGAACATTTAGGTCTTTCAAAGAGGACTGTGTCATTCTTGAAATCCTATATCATCTCCTTTAAGAACTCTCTATGGTATATCATGCCCAAAGAGAGTGCACAAAACAAAACCAACACCTCAGTAAAGTATTACAAATTAAACACCAGTGTAACCACCAACTGGGTCAAGAAATTGTCAGCACCTCAGGACTCCCTAAATAGGGAGTAAAGTTACGTAAAGTTGAATATTCAAAGGAAACAATGTTCATGCCCTTTTCTTTCTCAAGAGTGTCTTGGAATAGCACCCATATAAGCTTTAGAATCAGTTTTTCAAGTTACACACACACACAGCGTTGGCATTTTTATTGGACTTGCACTGAGTCTAGACATCAGTTTGGAAGGGTTGTTATCTATATAATAGTGAATCTTCCCATCTGTAAATATCTATATAGTAGTGAATCTGCCATTTATTGTTTTAAATTTCTCTCATTAATAGTGTTCCGCATGAAGTCTTACATACGCTTGTTTTATTTATTCTTAAACATTTGATGTTTTATGCTATTTTAAATATCTTTTTGAATTTAATTTCCTAACTTAACAGTGCTTATATACAGCAAGGTTTTTTAAATATTGTATGCATTAAGTTAGCTACTTGGCTATATTTATTATAAATTCCAGCAATCTATTATGTACACAATCATATTATCTGTCAGAATAAGTTTTGTTTTTCCTACCTTCCAATCTTTGTACTTTTAAAATTCTCATTATTACTACTTTTCATATCACTGTTATTAAAATTCAAATGCAACAGTGTATATAAAATCTCTAATGGCAGTACCTTGATAAAAATGTATTCAATGATGTTAATTACAGAATTGTCCCTGAGTGGCAGGTCCCTTTAGCCAGCCTTCTTCTCACGAGGCCTGTCGCTGGTACCATCCCCATGAAACCCAGTGAGTTTCACGTGTTTCATAGCTGCCAGCTCTTCTACAGACCCCGGGAAGCTACAAGGTGAAAGGTGACTCCTGAGGGCCAGGTAATAATTGGGAGCTCTCACCCAATGTGATGTGGTTACCTGGTACTTTGTAATTTGAGAAGACTCCACAGAAGTTACTCCACCTCGCCCCAGGGCTCAGAGGAGACGCCATCTCACACCAAGAGTACAGATTGGCACCATGGGAAATAGGTTTATTGGAAAAGCCTACAAGCAGGGGAGCGGTGGAGCACACGTGATCTTCCGAGCTCTCTTTCCCTGCAGGAGGTGTGCGCTTACCCACGGTAGGCAAGACCTCACCCCTCAAACACTCCATGCAATTGCCAGACAGGGACTAGAGGGCATCCATGCCAGTCTAACCTCGGATCAACCTGGCTGGGAATGGTGACCCTCCAGACTCCGCAGGATGGTAACAGCTGGTTCTTCCATTGAGCTGAGCAGCCATCAGTAAGCTTCTAAAAACGTGAGGAAATGAGGCTCCCGGTCACCCAGATTTGATCGGGCAGTGGAGATGATAAAGAGAGACAAATGTTTTTCCTCAACCAAACCTTCTTTTAAGTGAGGTTCCTTTCTGCAACTTAAGGCGTGGTGTCTCCTGATGTCTCGTTTTGAAAAACAAATGGCTTTTGGAAGCACTGACACAGTAACCAGGACAGAGCTGCCTTTGAAAACACGTTGAAAAGATCTTTTCTAGGATTCTGTCCCAAGAAAGTGATCAAAAACACAGACAAACATTTATGTACAAAGTTGATCAAATGAGATTGCTTCTAAAAGGGAGAAATTAGAAAAGTTTGAATGTACAGGCCTGGGTTAGAAGCACCGCAATGTATCCTCATGGCGGATGTCATGCCGCCCTGGGATTCCCTGTCAGTACTGAACGGCCTAACAAAGGGCCCATAATAAATTGTTA
Source organism: Delphinus delphis (assembly GCF_949987515.2). Classification (NCBI taxonomy): domain Eukaryota; kingdom Metazoa; phylum Chordata; class Mammalia; order Artiodactyla; family Delphinidae; genus Delphinus; species Delphinus delphis. The sequence goes on along the minus strand of NC_082685.1, from coordinate 167,883,828 downwards.
GGTGGGAAAATGGATGTTTAAAAATTCACATGGAATGATCTCACATGCACTTTGGAAAGATATAATAGAAAGTTTAGGAGGAAATCAAGAATATCAAGATGTAATAATGATTTCTTGTGGTGGGAAAAGAGTTGGTGTTTATATTCTTTTATGTACCCTTGTCTGTTTTCCAAGTTCTCAGTAATGAGTGTTTTTAATTTTATCATCAAGAAAATGTTACCTCTAGGAGGCTTTGTGGGTTAGTGAAATGCTCCATGTGAAGGGTGGAAATGACCACCCTGGATCCAGTCTCCGTAGACCTGGGTTCCAATCCCGGTTCAGCCCCTCACCAGGAGTGTCTTGGCCACAACTGCCCCGCTGTGCTGTCAAGTATAAAGGAGGGAAGAAAATCACCCCACCTCTCAGGACTGAGGAGGGTGCAAAGGGATGCACGTGAATGTACTAGGAAAGTGGTGGGCGCTCAGCTGAATAGGAGTGAATTACTTTAACAGAGATGAATGAGTCAGTTTTTCAGTGAGACCTTGGCAATGGAGTCAAATCAATAATTCTAAACACATCCCATTTTACTGACTGTGCTTCAGGGAAGGAGCAGCATCACGTCTCATCCACCCCGAGTCTTGCTGGTGGCTGCGGCGTCTGGAAGCCCTGCCCCCTCTTCACCCGTCACCTCGAGATACTCTATCCTGCACGTCTTCTGACTCCTGGGTGCAAAGATGCTCCTGGTGTGGTGAGATGCCACTTTGCTTGTCAGATGACAGGGTCTGGGCTTCATCACCAGGTATCACTGAGTGTTGGAGTGTTCAGTCACTTTTAGATATTTGCCCATGCTGAGTGTGAAAGAGGAAACAATCATACACGTGGTTCCACTAAGAATGCTTTGGGGAAAGGTGGGTATGGTCCACTCAGTGCTGGCCACTGGGGAGCCTGCCCCAAGCTGGTACGAAGCCCAGGGAGAGAGAAATGCATGAGGGTACAGGGAACCAGGGGCCAGAGAGATTTCTGTACCACTGTGAGCATTAACCCTGTGAACACACACCTGCTCAGACCACCAGCCTCGATAAAATGCTCAAGGTCCTGTGTCAAAGCACCCCTCATTCTCGAGGCCACAACTCCCCCCTCCAGCACGTTCGGGGGTCACAGGATGGAACAGGCAGTTTGTTAACCACAGGGCCTCCTTTCCCCCAATTTCTGACGCGTCCCATCAGGGACTCAGGCCCTCCCACGGTGAGCCTCACTGCCTGCAGTGGGGGATGTTACTGATGGAAAAGTACTGCACATGGAACAAGTGTGGAGGCCAAAGAGAGATTTGACTCTCATACTTAGAGGATGCAACCAGATCCCTGGAGGGCTGTGGGAGTGTCTGCACCAAGGATAAAAAGCCTGGATGTGATGGGAGGACGCAGCCCGTGGAGGGACAGGGCTCGGCTCCTGTGGCTGCTGATTTGGGCTTATTCCCATGTGAGTAGCCTCACTCTGCCCAGACACTGGGGAAGCTCTTCCCCCATCACTCCATGGCTGACCTCTCCCTGTGGCTTGGTTTCCTCATTCATCAGTCAGGAAGTGGCATGCCCAGCTCGGATCTCAGCACCAGCGCACATTACGGACCAAGGCAGGCAGGTCCCCTCCCCCTACCGAGCTGATGTGCTGGGCAGGGGGGCAGAACAACAGGCAGTAACAAATAAACACAAGTATGAACCAAACAGCACCAGCTGAAGCTGTCAAGGCCACACACCAGTGATGGGACATGGAGCAGGATGGAAGTGGATGCAGGAGAGATGCCACCCACCACTGATGGGGTGTCGCTCAGAACCCTGAATGGTATGGAAGAGCCCTGCAGAGATGGGGGGAAGGCAGAGAACCTTCCAGTTAAAAAAACTTGTTCCAGGAATAAGACGGTCAGACTGGTGTGCAATGAAAAGGCTGGGGTGGGGCTTGCAGCAGGGATGGGAGGATAGGACCCAGCCTAGCATCCAGGGGAAAAGGATCCAGACCATGAGAGGGTCCAAAGCCATGGCCTGGAGTCCAGTCATTCTGAAGGCGTTGGGGGCACTGATCTGCTTGAGTGAAGTGGAGACCAATCCACAAAGTGGGAAGGGGGCAGGAGACCAGCATGAGGCAGCTGCCGTGTCCAGGCAGGAGACATAAAGGAGACGGATGAAGCCAAGAATAAAATCTGGAGGATGATGGAGTTGTGAACGCTAAATTTGAAACCATGGAGTACCAAGGGCGATCTGTCACCTGCAAACCTTGGGACATTTCCATCCCCTCAGTCTCTGTGCAATTTCCTCTTTTGCCACTTGCTCCCTCACAAGCCCGCCAGCCTCACCCGGCCCTTGCCATTCTCTGAGCACCTTTAACACGTTTCCCTGATGCTTGTCATGCCCTCACCTCTTCTCCACCAGCACATTCCCTACTTTCCATCTTTGGGACTTCAGATCGAGTCCTCTGGGGTCCAAAGAGGCTGCCTGTTATCTCTGCTCCTGCTCTCCCCCAGCTGTGCAGTCTGGTTCCTTTGTGTCCGAAACTGGAATGAGTGTTCCCCAAGCAGGGGTCAGGTCTGATGCTGAGTCTGGCACAGGAGATGCTTGGTAAAGCATCCAGCCTGTTCTTGTCTTTATAACTGGCTCCCAGGACCCGTGCCCTGACGCATGAGTTCCTGTGCCTGCGGTAACAAGGTGCCACAAAATGACAGGGTGGCCTAAGCAACATAACTCTGTCCTCTCACAGCTCTGGAGATCAGAAGTCCAAGCTCAAGGTGTCGGCAGAGCAGGTTCCTTCGGGAGGCTCTGTGGGAGAATCACTCCAGCGCTCCCTCCCAGTTTCTGGTGGCAATCCTCGGCATTCCCTGCCTTGTAGGTTAATCACTCCACGCTCAGCCTCCATCTCAACATGGTCTCCTCTTCTCTGAACCTCTTGGGTTTCTGTCTCTTATAAGGTCATTGTCGTTGGGTTCAGGGATCTCATTTTGAAATCCCTATCTTAATAACATCTGCAAAGACATTCCTTTCTAATAAGGTCACATTGTGAGGTTCTAGCTGGGCATGACTTTTGGGGAGACACCATTCAACTCACCACACCTGAGCAGCATCAGTGCTTCCAAAGGGGAGGCAGAGAAGTGCCAGCCACAAACACCCTGAGAAGTGGACATAAGACATCCCACTGCCTGTTCACCATGTCTACACTGACCTCCAGTGCCGCCCAACCCGCCCTGGCCCACTGGCATCTCCACCCGGCCTTGATTCTGCTCTCATATCCCTCCTCCAGTGCAGCAGGCAGCCCAGCTCCCAGCACCAACCTCAGCCCCATCTCAAGCAGCTTCCCTCTTCTCCCGGGCTCAGTGGTTCCACAGGAACATTCCAGCTAATCCCTTCCCTTTTTGATCCAGGCTTCTGGAACCCCCTGTGCATGCTGTTCCCCTAAAGACAGCTTCCAGGCCCTATATTTGCCCGAGACTCTGTGAATTGGGACAGAGGAGAACTGAAGCCCGCGAGTGAAGAGGGTGGAGCATGGAGACCGGAAGCATGCTGCTTCCCGTGTGGCACTGCTCGCTCCTCCTTTGTCTAACCTTCTTCTTTTCGGTCACACAGGCTCAAGAGCAGTCGCCTCGAGCTTATGCCAGTTTGAATCTTCAAGCTGCATTTGCTGAAAACGCAAGGCCACGGTTGATTTCATGTTGACTGAAATTTCACTATAACTCTATCCACTGTGCTGTCAAATTGGGAATTACGCAGCTTCCCCAGTTAAAGAATTTTACCCATAAAGGTCTTATTTATAACTTTTCTAGAGTCCTTTGGCATTAACCCTTAGTACAGTGTTAGGATCCAATTCTTCAATGTCAAAATATTAGAGTAATAATAAAGTTTGGGAACCTCTGTTGACCTGAGGGTGTATTTCCTCACAGTCTTAAGTGTAATGGTTGCTCCTGCAAGGCAGGGGATGGTTCCCAGGTTTAAAAGGAAGGATTTTAGCGCTGGAGCCTCAAGAACATCCCTTGGTTCAAGGAGTGCGGGCTTCAGGGAGCTGAGCAGATCGGTGGGGCTCAGCGCCAGCATCCTGAATCCTCACTGCTCCCTAGAAGCAAATCCATTCTCCAACAATAATGCTGACATGCAGGCCTCAGGACTGAGTCACAGGAAAGCTTCCAGGCAGCCTTTCCAGCAGGAAAATCCATCCTCTGAGGGTAACTTCTGCCTGGTTTCTCAGCCAGCACGCTTTTAAACCTTTCGATTTTCCCAACTGTTTCTTATGAAGGATGGCTAGAATAAAACTCTTTTGTACCATTGCTTTCATTCATTACATACAAATAAAAATGTATGACAGTAATTAGAAATTAGTGGTGATGCAATATGAGAATCACAATAAGCACATTAGGGAAAATATCTCTGGAGTGAAAGAGTTGATGCCACGTGTTGAAAGCAAAAGTTGACTAGAATTGTTGTTTCAGGCTAAAAGAAAGCATGTACTTGTTTTATTGACGTATAGTTGATTTACAATGTTGTATTAATTTCTGCTGTACAGCAAAGTGACTCAGTTATACACATACGTACACATTCTCTTTCATATTCTTTTCTATTATGGTTTATCACAGGATCTTTACTACTGTGCTGTACAGTGGGACATTGTTGTTTATCCATCCTATACATAATAATTTGCATCTGCTGACCCTAAACTCCCAATCCTTCCCTCCCCCACCCCCTCCCCTCCCCCTGGCAAACACAAGTCTGTTTTCTACATCTTTGAGTCTGTTTCTGTTTCATAGGTAAGTTCATTTGTGTCTTATTTTAGATTCCACACGTAAGTGATATCATATGATATTTGTTTTTCTCTTTCTGACTTACTTCACTTAGTGTGATAATCTCTAGGTCCATCCATGTTGCTGCAAATGGCATTATTTAATTCTTTTGAGCATGTACTTCTAAAGAAGGTGAGTCAGGCAGTTTCCTGCACCTTTCAAACTACAATCAACCCTCTGTATCCAAGATTTTGTATCCATGGATTCAGTTGGTTGAATCTACAGATGCAGAATCTGTGGATACAGAGGGCCGGCTGTATTCATGGTACTACACCATTTTACACAAGGGACTTGAGCACTCACAGATTTTGGTATCTTTGGGGGCTTTGGAACCAATCTCTCATGGTTACCTGGGGAATGACTGTAATTGTAGTTGAATTAAAATTTTATCTTTTGAATAGTTTCACTAGACTCTCTTTAAAAAGGAAGTGTATATAGGAAAACGTTTTGGTAAGTTATTTGGAGGAAATGTAAGACTTGGAAGACAAGGTCATTAGGAGACCCAGTGGGCAAGAGCAGGAAGTTGGGGCCTACAGCAAGAGAATGAGAGGAAAAAAGAAGGAAAAGTGAATATTGGAGACATAGCAGAAAGATGGGGGATGAGTTGAGGATGTGGAGAAGAGATTTTATGAATAGAACTATCTAAACTTAAGTTTGCATTGACACAGTATTAACTCTATCATGTTCCTCAAAGTTTCCATAAAGTCTTTTATGTATTTACATGTTTGAGTGAGTGATGAATTCCATGTCAGGATCAAAGCCATGCAGATCAAGGATCACATAGGCCCACTGGTAAGATAACTGCTACAGTCAAGTAAATGAATAGCAACAGCTTCCCACTGACCCAAAGGCAACCCTGAGAATGTAACCACTAGAGAATTGACCAACATTTTGGTGATCAGCACTATACTTCCACAAGGATGTAAACAACTCAATCCAGATTTTAAAGGGACAAAGTTATCTTAGCAGATATGTGGGTAAAATGATGATAATGGCAATGATGATGATCATGATTTTGACAATGGTGTTGATAATGATGGACATGATGTTGATGATGATGGTAGTGATGGTGATGGTGATTATGAACATGATGGTGGTGATGATGATGATGAAGATGATGGTGATAATGAACATGGTGGTGATGATGATGATGAAGATGATGATGGTGATAATGAACATGATGGTGGTGGTGGTGATGATGGTGATGATGGACATGATGGTGGTGGTGGTGATGATGGTGATGATGGACATGATGGTGGTGGTGGTGATGATGGTGATGATGAACATGATGGTGGTGGTCGTGATGATGGTGATGATGAACATGATGGTGGTGGTGGTGATGATGGTGATGATGAACATGATGGTGGTGGTGGTGATGATGGTGATGATGGTGATAATGAACATGATGGTGGTGGTGGTAAAGATGATGATGATTACACTAACATCTTTGAGTGCTTACTCTATGTCAGATCCATGACAACTTAATTACGTTATTGAGTTTAATCATCATAATATATAAACTTGGCTTACTGCTTTTGCCATTTTGTAGATGAGAATAATAATAGCTTCGTCATCTAACTAGAAAGAGAGAGGATATTCAAACCTGGATTGACCATGAGTCTGAATAATTTTTGGTCTTTCACGAACAAGAAGAAGTCTGTTAACAGTGGAAACATGTCTTGCAAGTAAGTCACAGGGTGCGTCCTTGGCCTCTGATGTGAGGCCAATTACCTGCAGAAAGAGATCAGGGCAGACAACGCTACACCTTTTAAGGCAGTACCTAATAGTATGTACACACTACTTACTGCCTAAGGAAGACTACTGCCTCAGAGGAAGCAAAGAAGAGGCAGAAAGAGAGGAAATGGTATAGAAGGAGAGGGGAAGGTGGCAAGTGGAGGGGTACTCTGGAGCTCTTTGTACCTAAATGGGAAGAGCCGAATGAAAGGCAGAAAGTAGCCACAGTGTGTCTACTGGGATCTCTGCACCTTCCGCCTCTCCTCATTCAGATTCCACGTCCTCCTACCTTCCACTCTTCAACTTACAGAGAAGTCTGTCTGCAATCATCAGTAATTTAGTGTATTACCAGGGAGCCAACAATAGCAGGGTTGCCAGGCTAAATACAGGGTGCCCGCTTGTGTCTGGATTTCAGATAAACAACAAATACCTTTTAGTACAAGTGTGTCCCATGCAATATTTGGGGAATTCACATGTAACTGGGTATCCTCACTTTATTTTGCTGAATCTGGCAACCTTACCCTTTACCAAAACCAAACTCTTTATATTGTTCCGATTCTCTCTAATGTTCATTAATCCAGGTGAAAGAAGAGAAGAGCAAATTCACTGTGTTTTTCCACAAATTCAGATTTGCGAATGTTGGGGTTGGAGACGAATGGCAGGACAGGGTGGATTTTCTGCCTAATTTTTATGTGGTTGGAGCCCATTTAAGATGCCTGCGAGCAGTTCTTATTAAAGATGGCCACGTGTGCATGGAGACAATTGAGGGAGTGCTGAATTTATCTTAGATAAGCAGCTCCCATTCATTCATTTATTCATTCATTCTTTCATTCATTCAGCAATAGCTATTAGGCCCTCCCTCTGTGCTAGACAGCCTGATAGGCTCAGAAGCTACCCTGAAAGTAAAAAAAAAAATAAGTTCTCTACCCTCATGGAGGCCACACACTGTTACGGCCTGAGCTGTGTCCCCTAAAAATATATATGTTGAAGTCCTAAACCCCCAGTACCTCACAATGTGACCTTATCTGGAAATAGGGTCTTTACAAGACATCAAGTTAAAATGAGTCCATTAGTTTTGGGCCCTAATTCAAGTTGACTGCAGTCCTTATAAAAAGGGGAAACTTGGACACAGAGACAGGAAACACATGGGGAAGACAACGTGGAGACACAGGGTAGAGTGAAACATCTACAAGCCAAGGAACACCTGAGGCTGTGAGAAGCTCAGAAAGAAGCCTGGAAGAGATCACTCACCAGCACCTTCAGAGGGAGCGTGGCTCAGCCAACATCTTGATCTCAGACTTCTGGCTTCCATGATTGTGAGACTAAATTTCTGGATTCTAAGCCACTCAATTTGTGGTGCTGCATTATGACAGTCCTAGGAAATTAATACACACATTAATCAAATAAAACCCCAAATGAAGGGTGGTGTGCAGGACCCTGGAGGTCAATATCAGAGGGTCTTTCCTGGTCAGAAGATAGAACCATGCTGAGCTGAACACAGCCTTCAGACTAACAGGCAGAGGGGCAGTGGAGGAGGTGGGACCCATGACCCAAGGGGGACAGTGAGTTGTCCCCAGGCCTCTTGAAAATGTGGGTCAGCCACCCCATTGTCTATGGGGAAATCCAGGACTTGACATGGAGGGTCAGAGTCACTCATCAGCAAAATTCTTCCCAGACGTAATCCATTGGAGGATAAGACTGTAAATACATCACTGATGAGATTAAGGCGCCTCCTCAAAATCCCATGAGGAAGCAAGTGATGCAAATGGAACTAATAAAAGATGAAATGCAACCTTGCAGCCTGTAATGCATAATGCTGCAATTGCAGAGGCCTTGGGCGAATAAGAGGAATATGTGAAAAGCCGTCCTGCTCTTCCAGCCCTGTTGGGGAGGATGGATGCCCCAATTTCAAATGTCCCCTCCCAGGTCTTCTTCTGGAAATAGCCCCGGTGTTGAAAAGGACACTGTATGTTGCTATAATAGCACGTTGGAAACACCCCTAAAGAATACCCGGCTCTCTTTGTTCTAATTTTATGCTCACGAAGCAACCTTCTGAGTTGTAATTTGGTGTTCTGACTAGGTGATTTTTCTCCAGGCCCTGAGCCAGGACTATTCTCAGAACCAACATTCAGGCTGCAAAAGACAGGGAGGATGGGAGGCAGCGCTCTGACCCCCAACAGGGCTGTGCAGGCCAGAAAAGTGGAGGAAGGGAGAACAGAGTCACCTATGAAGAGCAGGGGAATCAGAGATTCCCCAGAACTCAGGTCCAGCCAGCCCGGCTGGCAGCCCCGGGGAAGCTCGGCTGTTACTCACCAGCATGTGTTCATGGATCCCATGGAATCTGGAGGAGACAGAGCCCTAGAGAGAGGGAAGGCTGACAGGAGGCAAGGCCATTGTTTTCCATCAAGGACGTGGCCCTGGCTTAGCGGGGCCCAGAAAGCAACGTCAGCCTCCGTCAAGCCCTGCAAGGCTGCTTCCGGAAGACTTTTGGGTAACCCCCTCCCCGCTGCCAAAGCCCCTCTACCTTGGTCCCCAGACATCTGGCTCCAGCACCATGCTCAGTGCATTTCTTGCAGTTATGTTATTGTTGTACAATCGCTGAGAACTGGATGAAAGGTAAAACCGGTTTCAGATTATTTTCCTCTGCATATGTTTTCCTTTCTTTAAGCCAAATCCGACTGATGTTCACATTAACTGCACTTGATACAAAATAGATCATAACTCAAAACTAATGGAGAATTATCCTGCAAGACCCAGCCAGCAGACTCTCTGATTTATTGAGGTTCTCGTCCAGTGTCAGATAAGGTGATTGTGTCCTTCAGTAACCTGTTAAGTTTAAATATGTGGTCAAATAACATTGTAAACCAGCTACACTCCAATATAAAATAAATGTTTTATAAAAACGTGAGTGGCCACAAACTTAGAGGCTCAGTGGACAGTGCTAACTCGATCATGGACTTCATTGAATTTACACTCTGCTCAGAGCATTGATGTAGCCCACCCCACCCTCATTCCACACCCACGTCCTCATTCCGATGAGAGTGACACCTCATGTGGAATTTATGGACTTACTTCACGGTGCCAAGGAAGAGGGACACTTTGATCTGTGGCTATTTTCTGCACTGGCTGGTGTCCTGGATGAGGGCCTGATCCCACACGTGCCCTCTGCACAAATTGCAGAAGTGTCTACCGGAGTTTCCACATCCTTGGTGCTCCGCATGGGTGCTCCCACATCCCTGATGCTCCCTCGTGGTGCTCCCACATCCTCTGGTCCTGAGCCCCACTCAGTCTCCATCAGCACCTGTATCTCTCCTGGGGTGAGGGACGCTGTTACCGAATCTTCAGACGCTCCTCTGTGCCCCATCTGAGGTCGTGAATGCTGGGGCTGGGGAGGGTGTGATGTCCTCCATCTCTGCCTAGACCTGTCTGGTGCAGTGGCGGCTGCCCCCAGTGAGGGAGCCCTCCCACCGTCTGAGGGGCTCTGTGTGGTCGTCTCCACCAGGAACTTCCTCGTAGGAACCAGGGGTGCCGGCACTTCCTTCCCCTAGGCCCCTCCAACCTCCCTCCGGCCCTGGGGCGTCCCCACCCCCTCTCTGTGAGGGGGGCACTGCTCTTGTATCCTCCACCCTCCTCCCCACCCTGTGGTTTATGGTGAAGCCTTTGTGTTCTGAGTCCTCCAGACTTTGCTCCTAGTATTGAAGTCAAGATTTGGCCTTCAAAAAGCAAAATACAATAAATGAATAAGCTCGTAAAAGTGTGTCCCTCTCCACACAAAATCTTGCAACCTGAAGCTAGAGCTTTCCAGGCTATTTCAGAGGCAAAGCCGAGAGTGTAATTCTGTGTTCTCTCTGGATCTTTCTGTGTCCTCTGTTCCTGAGGCAGTGAGCCTTCTCCTCAGTGTCCTTGAACCAAGCATCCAGGTTAATGACAGGTGAATCACAGGGTGAATGGGAATTTCAAGGACAAAAACGTATCAGGTAAAATTTCCAAATTGTACCCTTCTCCCGGGGTGAGATGCCTGCTCACATGCTGCATCTGAGGGTGAATATCCATATTTAACAAGAATGAGGAACGTGGTCCATGAGATGCAGGTTTTATTTTACTGAACAGGGCCTCATGGGACACCAAAATGTCTGAGCCTGAGACGGACAGGAGCTGCTGCCACGGGCGTCTTGTCTATCGTGCACCTCTTTGCTCCCCCAGGATGGGTAAAATGGGGACTCTGAAGAGAGTCCCCTCGGAAGGTGGCTGCCACTGCCTTCCACCACCCGGACGTTGACCCTTGACCCCAGTGGACACAGCAGGCCACCCTTGGCCCATGCTTTCCTCTAGTTGTTTCTTCCCTCCCACTGCCCATCCCTTTCCATGTTATTTCCAAAACACTAACTGCTATGCAGTTTAAAATAATAATAACATTTTAAAAGAAACAGAGAGGTAAGTGAACAGTTCAATTTGAAATAATGAAACCACCCAGAGCACTTTTATCAGGACTAATGCCACCTGAACTTCCGGAGATGTTGCCAGGAAAATGCCATGAAAAATGGCTCAGCACCACCTGCGTGACGGAGCCCTCAGCAATCAGCATTATGGGCTCACCCAGACCTCTGCCACGAGAACAAACACTCTCCTAAATTTAAACGTGATCGCTCTATGGAGAGCCAGGGCAGTAGTTTGTAGACCTGAAGTCTGGTTCTCGTGACTCTGTTTCTGTCCCGACTGTGACCCACATAGAGAAGCTCGTGGGAACCTGGGGACATGCAACACTAGCACTTTCACATTTACATGGGCTTCTCCCTGGGAGCGTGGAGAATCCACCCCGGGAGCCCCGTGACCCACAGAACTGCCGGAAGCTCCTTGCCTCCCTGGGAACCTCAGCTACACGTTTCTATGAGCCCAGCAAATGGCAGAGTTTGCAGTGGTGAAGCCACAGCTGTACTATCATTGTTCTAAATTTACAGCCTCTTGATTTATCCCTCTCGTCTTCATTGAAAGAATAAAGCCATCTCCATGGTGCTCTAAATTCTTTTGCTTGCACAGAGGGCCTTTAATCTAGCCACTGCCTTCTGTGCTCTCCCCCAAGATGCAAACAAAATAATGTTCTGTCTAAAAGAAATAACTTTGGAGGAAAGGAAAGTCCTGCATACATTCGAAAGCCATTTTAATTAGTCTGCATTTTACCAGAAAGCTCTCACAGCTGTATTTAGCTGTTTTCAGGGATGGTAAGCAGTTCATTCTAGTGCCCTAAGAGAAGAGGCAAATGCTTGCTGGGGGTCAGTGGACTCCCACCCTTCACCAGACTCAGGAGTTTCTTCTGTGCCATATGCCGTAACTCCTCCTAACAAAAGGGCAGTGGCCTGGCAGGTACTGTCGGAAGGTCTGCAAGAAAGCTGAGTCATGAGAGCAGGGAAGAAGGAACCTCTCATCCTTGGAGTTCTCCGCCCACAGCCAAGGAGACATCTGAGCAAGGGGTCATCCCACAAGTTCCTTCACACATCAACACAGCCAACAGTACGCAACTGCTCAGATGCAGGGATAGGAGGCCGGTCATGGTAACTGTGCTGCAGATGAAACTGCACAGACTCCAGTGTCTGGATTAAAGCTCTTTTCATTTTCTAATTTCTTCCAAGACGCCTATGTTTTCTTTTCTATTTAGTGGGTAAACTGCATCCCCTCTTTGTCCAAGAATACGTTAGCTTCACTTTACCCCTAGATGTTATGTATTATTTAAGCAATGATATTTTCTGACCAGTTGATGCTAGCCATGAGATGGATACCAAGCGTTTCTGTCAGTACTGAAAGACCTGGTCACACCAGGAACACTCGGTTCATTTGGGCCGAGGATCACAAATGCCAAACATCAGGGCAGACATCTCACGGTCCGGAGGAAGGTCGCGGGAACAAGCCGAGTCTTCCCATCCCTCCTTGTGTCTCCTGGACCTGGTGTCATCAGGCTGCCATTGTGCTGGGAAGGAGTGGAAGTAGGGAGGGGATGGTTGAATGCTGCAGCGGTGGAAAGGGTGCCCTCTTTATTTATTCAGAATATTCTTTTAGGAGCCAAATCAGAGAGAACACTTTTCCCAGCTCCTGTGGAGTCCCAATAAACAAAAATAAAATATCTAAACCTGGTACGTGCCTCCCTTTGGTTATCCAGAGCCCAGGGAGCCACCTGTGACAGATGGTGGCATCGGTGCAGGGTGAAGCTGAACAGGATGGATGAGAGCAGTAAGAGGACAGATGTGCAAGGAGTCGGGAACACCGACGGGAGAGAGGTTTGGAGATTACTATCTTACCACCACTGCATTTAACCAGGAGACAGAGTGTACCCCAGGTGACAGGGACACCTGCTGCTGGGGGACCTCTTGGTGGAGACCCCAAGGGTGGCCACTCCTTACTGGATAATTACAGTTTCATGCTGACTCGATTTCTTCTAAAAACTTCCAGATTCATTTGCATTCGCCTTTCACTTCATCCCACAGAAAAACCACCTAAGTAAGCACACGTGTCTATCTCTTCAACGTGAGAGGCAGCTCACAGCCCAGGGTAAGCAACACACCCAGAGAACCGCCCTAATTCTGATTACCCATGTGTGGCAGTTGCCATGATTTCTGCCTTCAGAATGGATCGATTCCAGTTGACTCATGTGTTTGGCTTTGCTGACGGAGCTGTTTTTATTAATTGATATGTCCTTGAAAAGTATCCCAAGTGGGAGAAAACGCATCACACTACTGTGCCCCCTATTAAAATAAGGCCTCAGCAGGAGAGAATGTCACATACACGGTATGAAAACTTACTGTTCCCATGTGTCTGGAGGTCCCCCTCCCTCCCTTTCTTTTCTTTTCTCTTCTTGGGAAAAACACAGCCCACTTAACAAGCTGACTTCTTCCAAGGCTGTGCAGTTTCTTTGTAGTTTACGAACAATCTTTGTCCACAGGGACTAAAGCAAATATTGCTTACAATGTAATCAGATGGACACAGCCAGAGTAGAAAAACAAATCCTTTGAATTATTGTCACAGCTCCATCACAGACCTTGTGATTTTTCGCAATTCATGGGCCTGCGATGGCTAAATGTCAAAGTAATCTGCAGTAAGGAAAAAGAAATAGAAAATGCAGAAACTGTGTTTCAGTGTTATTGTTGTTTCCAAAATCTAATTGTGGGAATAAATGACTTCCCAAGTGCATAGAGTCCTTAGTTGCTGAATGAATGTTGAATGATTTTACCATGTATGACGTATTAGTCAGCTCGGAACACCACATACTGGATGGCTTAGACGACAGAAATTTATTTCCCACAGTTCTGAAGGCTGGAAGCCCAAGATCAGTGTGCCAGCGTGGTCGGGCGGGGTGAGGGCCCTCTTTCTGGCCTGCAGATGGACACCTCCTTGCTGTGTCCTCACACGGCCTTTCCTTGGTGTGTGGAGAGAAAGAGTTCTTTCTCTTCCTCTCCTTATAAGGCCACCAAATTTATTGGATTAGGGCTTCATCCTTATGACCTCATCTCAACTTAATTACTTCCTAAAAGCCCTATCTCCAAATATAATAACATTGGGGGCTGGGGATTCAACATATGAATTTTGGGGGCTACCATTCAGTTCATACCATATGGCCATTCTATGTCAAGTCAGTTCAGAGTGTTTAGCCCAATAACTTAAGGAAGTCACTATATACATACAGTATATATACATATATGCAGATATAGATGGAGACAAAAATACAGATAGAGATTAGAGGTAGATGTTGATATATGACAGGAAGGTGAGAACATATAACAAAATCGTCTCGGCAACTCCGGGGAGAATGAGTTGGTGTGCAGTATGTGGCGTGGCATCATTGTAGGTGTACAGAAGAAGGCGTTGAGCAGGCTCTCAGGAAATCAATAGGATTTCAGGAGGCGGGACTGAGGTGTGGGGAGAGGTGGGCATCCGCGTGCTGGCCGAGGCAGCCAGGTGGATAGAGACACACTCAGGTGTGTGAGGAAGTCCAGAGCCCAGGTGGGCAGGAGCATGGGTGCCCTGGTGTCCCAAGCTAAGGATCTTGGGAAGAACCATGGTGAATTAGGGAGCTTCTGCAATCCGGGGTAGCGATCGTGTGGTCAAAGAGGTGCTTCAAGATCACGGGTCCCGCAGAAGCCCAGAGAATGGGCTGGCAGGGGGCTTGAAAGTGTTCCCACAACCCAGAGAAGAAGGAGGAGGTGGGAAAAGGCAAGGGCGGGGTGGGTGAGCATTTTAATTAATGCATTTTTATGTTTGAGCTCATAACTTTTACATTTCACACTAAGGCGTCCGATTCAGGAAAAAAATAAAAAACGGAAACAAGTTTTTCATGCACTCACACTGCTGATCCGTTCCAGAATCTTTCTGAAACCATCGATGTGAAGATAGCACAGCAAACGGAAAGATAACTGAGGTATCTGAAGTGTTTCCTTACAATAATCATCAGAAGTAATTAAATATTTAGGTCTGGTCACCCCCAAGATACAGATTCTTTAAGCAAGTAAGTAAATTGTTATAAGTCTACACAAAATAAATATCATTTGCTGTACTAATGGACATGGTTGGATGCACAGGGAGCTTTAAAAGCTAAGTGTAGCTATTATGATATACTGCTTTTACATCCAAAGTAAAAATGTAAAGAGTTTATATTCCTAAGACCCCCATGTTCTAAAAAGCCATGTTATAGATCTTAAATATTTCATGATTCACCGTAATAGAACTGAAAATAAATGTGGATGTGCTTTCTCAGAACTTTTGGTATATATCAAAAGCTATTATTAAGATGTAATTCTACTGAAATTTCAGAAGCAGAAGAGGCTGGTTAAGAAGTGGAACTCCCAGAATAATGGCAGCTTATCATTCTTCCTGCTCTCTGTGGAGGAAATGAAGCAGACCACCGTTATCAGGTTTTGTTTCATAAGTTTTGGGGTGAGGGATGATGGGTGGAGAGGAAAATGATTTTTTTTTTTGCTAACTTGAAAATTGAAAATAAAAACAATTTTATAAGAGAAGGCATTGCTCATTCAAGTGTTTACAAGGCTGGTGCAAATGATTTAAAGAGAGAAAAAGAAACACTGAACTCTTAAGAAAAAAAGCACAGTGGTGCTTGGCCTTGTTAATACATTCCTGGGGAAGTGAAACACTGTTTCATTTCTGTTATGGGTGGCAAATGCTACAAATGTGAAGTAACATATCCTATCAATAATGAATACCAGTAATGTCAGTTGAAATATCACAGGTAATATTGAAAAGAGGCACCTCCCTTAAACCACAGTGAGCAAACTTGCCTTTTCATGATAGACAATTCAGAAGAAGAAGAAGAAGAAAAAGTTGTGTGTAAACCATTTCTTTTTTTATTTGAAAATGAAATTAGCTGTAGAAGGCATCCAATGAGGGTAGAAATGCATCCCCTTAAAATCAGATTACCTAATCTACTGAATGGCAGAGTCGACTAAAAAAAAAAAAGCACAACCTAAAAGGTGTGAATTATGCTTTATTCAGGGCATTACTAAGGAAGCAGCCTCTCAGATGGCTCTGAGAAATGGAGTATTTCCTGCCGTGTCAGTAAACAAAGGATGTCACAGTCATCAGTGATGATAGTGAGCTGGTGAGCCCTGAGGGAACCCAGGAAGGAAACAAAGAAGACCTGCCACCCAGCAGCCATCAGACTGCAGCCACTCCCCACGGTGAGCCCTGAGGAAACTCAAGATGTGAAAATACGGGATACTGGCCCCAGAGAGCTGAGGTGCATATCAAAGGAATGATTTCAGCCAGCCCAGACTCTTGCATCCTCCCACGCATAGAAAAGTGTTAAATTCCTTAACTTGGATGTCTGGTTTTCCTTCATTAACAATAATCTTTTGATCTTCCCAACTACCTAACCCTTTGTTGCAAAACTCCTATATAACCATGCTCCCCCCCCACCCCCCGCCCTTCCTCGGAGCAGTTTTCTCAGGGTACTTGAGATGCTGCCTCCTGAGCTTGAAATCCTAAAAATTCCCACCAAATAAAACATAACTCTCAACTTTTAGGTTGTGCATTTTTTTGGTTTGTTTTTCGACAGCTCTGAGGGACTGTTCCAAAGAGGTAAGGGAGAAGCCAGGATACATAGGAGTTTTTGCTGAAAAAAAAAAAACAAAAAACGTGTACCTGAACATCAAAAGATTACTGCTAATCACAAAAGCAGATAAGTCAAGTTAATGACGTTAGTGCTTTTCTATGTGTGGAAAGATGCGAGAGTCTGGGCTTATTGAAATTATTCCTTTGACATGAATCTTAACTGTCTATGGCTGGTATCCTGTTTTTTTCTCCATCCTGACTAGATTTATGGCTGCAACATCTTTTTGTTTACTGTAATGGCCACAGCAGAATAGCAAAGAAGAAGTTAAAATGGGTATTTAATCATGGACAGTAAACATCTGAGCACATTTGAGAAATCCCAACACACAGTCAACTTTCTCCAGGCTAATGCCCATCACAAGGGTTCACCTGACTGACACCCCTGTCCCTCCCCCAGCCTCAGCCAGGACTGGTCCAGGAGCACCCCCCCCACCTCCGCCAAGGCCTTCACCTCTTTATACTGAACCACCGTGTTCTGTGCTCTGCAGTTCCTGTGCTGCCAGCTCCCTGATACAATAGGGAGTCCATGAACGTGCTATCAATAGTCATAATTATTTTCAAACAGCTCTGCAAGGGAGGACTTTAAATCAGCCATGGTGTCATCCTAGGAAAGGAAATTTGTCACTGAGTAACAAACTCATGTGCAATGGCGTTTCAGTGGAGCCTACTGTTTCATTATTCACGCTTACTTCCTCATTGTCACTCCCAACCCCCAGGGCTGGCTCACACTCCCTGAGAGATCTTCACTTCATCTTGAGTCCCCCAGTAACTTAGAAACAGTAAGGCCCTTGAGGGCTACTCCTGAGGTCTGTACTATCTGTAGTGAATGGAGCAGAGAAATTGGAATCACCTTGAAGAGCAGAAGCTGCCAGGCCGGGAGCCTGCTGGAGCTGACCCAGCAGATGTGCGAAGGAGCACAGCACGCCAACCAGAAGGGAGGTGGGAAAGAAGCAGAGGGAAAGAGACCCAGAGGGAAACTGGCCGTGGCAGCGAAGGCCATGGCAGGGTGTTTCGCCTCCCTCCCCCTGGTGCCAAGCCTGGCACCATTAAACCACTCAACTCAACCAGCTTCGATCCCACTCCCTGCAGATAGAAAGTGTCCTGCTCTCAGCAACTTCAAACCACCCATGCACTGCACCAGCTATGCCAGAGTTCTCACTGTAAATGAAACAAATCAGCCTATTAGATTTATACATCAGTCTTGCTAGCTTGGCTAATGTGAGTCTAACCTCTAAAAGATGGAGCCACTCTCTGCCTGGCTGACCAAGCCACCTGCCTGATCCTGGGAGGCTTCTTGGGAGACGGAATACCTGGCCAAGAGAAAGGTGGGTCAGCCATGCCCCACGTGACCGCAGCGGCAAGGGCAGGGGTTTTGTCCTTGAGATGCCTACCACAGTTCTCTCTCAGGCATCAGACAAGAAGACGTATAATGAACAAGTCTTCACCCTCTGGATGGTAAATGGGCCAAGGATGCTTCTGCCTGCTAAGCTCCTTCCTTCCCCCTGAAACAGCCCCCACCATAACTGCCCAGAAAGTCCAAGCCTCTGGAGATGCCATTCGAAAGGATGGGTGAAAGAAATAAGGTCTTAAAGTAGAACAAAGCCCCCCAACTTATTCCTTCAGGAACAAGGTTTTATCAAATGGCCAAATTCACAGCCTTGCCAAATCCCAGTAAGAGACGGATCTGAACTGATGACACACGTAGATCGTCACATTCTTCAGAAGCTGCAGGCCCAGGAGTTTTCTTCATCTGGGTGATTCAGTCTCTTTAGTATCTGAGATTACTGCAGAAACCTGAGATTATGAAAAAAGTGAGGACAAATGAAACCGTGATATTTTCTTTTAATAAACCACACCATGTGTTACCCATAGTTTGGAGAAATAGGCAGGCAGATAAGAATATAAATGTTTGCAAGTGATATAGGGACAACTTAACAATATCTATTAAACTGTTAAAAGCATGTGTCATTTGACCCAGTCCTTCTGCCTCTAGGAATTTTTCTGGAGACATTTTCAAATTCCACAGGGAAACAGATCACTTTAGCACATTGTTTATAATAAGGAAAAGCACAAACTGGAAACAACCAAAATACACAATCATTAAATAAGCTTTGGTGCATCTAGGCAATGGAATCTTATGCAGCTTTTGAAAAGGGTAGGAAATGCCCTACATACTGGCAGGAAAAGATACCCCAGGGGTATTGCTAAGTGACCAGGTGCAAGTTGCACAAACTGGGTGTATAGTGCCCATAGGCTCCTGCGTGCATACAGCATTTGGGTTGGAGCCACTCTCCTTAGAAGCTGCCTCTGAGGAGCGGCGCTGCAGGGCACCGTGTGCCGCTCGGCAGGCTCAGGTCTGTGGATCCGCAGGCACGAACATAGCCCTACGTCCCCAGGACACAGAGAGGCTCGTGTGAGCTCATGTACATGACGCATGTAAAACAATGCTTGCACTTAGTAAGCCTGATGGGAGTGTTTGCAATTCTCAGTTATTACTGTTAGAAAACATTTTCCATGATTTTGAACTACTTTTATAACAAGAAACAAGTTAATTCTAAACTGACTCGTGTGTGTGTGTGTGTGTGTGTGTGTGTGTGTGTGTGTGTGTGTAGTATGGGTCGGGGGAGGTGGCGTAGTAATAATGACTTCATGACTAACAAAAATTCCAAGAAGAGATAGGTTATTGTGGAATAAAAACATTCAGGAAAAATATATTGGAGAGCAAGTATTTAAATTGTTTTAGCAAAGGTTTAGATTGTGTGTGTGGTGGGGTGGGAGGGGAGAAGGCAATTTCAATGAAGGCATGTTCTTGACCAGGAAGAAAAAGAAAAAAAGAAACAGGCTGATACAAGAATCAACCAGGTTTGAGCAACACCGAAGGTCCTCACCAGTTCATCGTTACCTGGGCTTACGAGGGTGCTGAGGGGCTGAAGCTGGTTTCCCCTTTCGCACGAGACTCGCTCAGCCTGGAGCCGGGAACACTCTACTGCAGACAGAACACCCCTTCTGGCTCAAGCAATGTCCTCTTTCCCACTTGTGCTTCATCTCCTCACAACAGTCTAACTCATCACTCCTGGTCCAGAAGGGCTTGTCCTGGTCCCTCCTGACTAGTGCAAGGGAGAAGGGAGGGGGAAGCAGCGGCGGGTTCAGCACACCGTCAACCCCTCTCTCACCTCCGCCACGGCTAGAACCCTCATGTGAGGTGTTCACAAGCCAAACATCTTGGTGTTCTTGTGCTATTAAAAAAATAAATTAAGACTCCAATTAGGAATCCAATTTTTTAATTCACAAAATGATGACATGAGCGTTGGTTGTTTAAATCAAATCCCAAAATATGAAACCTATGTTGTCCCCCTAAGGAAGAGAAGAGATCTGGGGTCTCCCAAAGGAAGTCCCCCTTTACCTGCTGTGTGGTCGCCTTAGAGGAATCACAACCCCTGACTTGGGTTTAAGATGAAAACTCCCAAGCCAGGAAGGATTGCAGACTCAGGGGCAGTAGGGAGGTTTAGGGGTAACTTCACGGATTTTCAAGATGGTGTCCAAACAGGCAAACAAAAAAGGCCTTTTTGTTTTTATCTAAATCATGCCACTGAGCAGGACAGGCTGTTTCTCTGCCCCAGGAAATGGAGACCAGGTTCCCACCAGCATATCCCTTTCCATGATGCCCCCATAGAGCTCTCGGCCCAGATCTTAATTCAACTACAGAAATTCTGGGGGACACTATAGCCTGTGTGTATTTATTTTTGTTTTCCCACTGTCTTTTGCCTCTGGGTCTAATTTGCATTTTGCCTGGCCATTGTGTATCTCTTATTTCTATTACTCTTTAAAAATTGTCCATGTTTCTGAAAACTGTTTCAAATCATTTTTTCAGTCATGCATTTCCAGCTTCCTCCATAAAGACTGTCTTCCCCACATTTTCACAGGTTTCTCCCCCCTTCCCAACCCACACAGATGTCTCAGCGGGCTTCCCTCTGGGTGCACCTGATCTTGGCAGCCCTCGGGGGTTCTTACTACACCAAGGAATGAGTGTAGCTCCTTGTCCCTTCTTGCAAGACGGGAAATGTGATCATGAGGAAGGACGGTGCCTGACACAGAGCGGGCTCTCACTACAGTCATTATAATAACGATATTGATAGAGATAAGAATAACAATAATAGCAGGCACTCTAAATTTGAATAGCACTTCATAGCTTTTGGAGTGCTTTCAAATGCATCTGCTGCTTCCTTCCATGCCTCCAATAACCCTGCAAATACACAGGTAATCACTACTGTGGCCACATCTTTAAAAGTTTCTGTGATGGTAAATCAAGATTCAGGGGTGCAGGGAAACGGAAACTTTATCAGCGCATAGAAGGAAGTTTTTGTAACCCTCCTGCTGGCTCATTCCAGGAAGAACAGTCACCTTCTGTTATGGCAGGGACCCCTGAGTGCAAGGATAGCGATCCGGCCTCCCACCACTTTGGTCCAAAACTGTCACGGGGCGCTAGGTAAGCAACGTGGTAACTATCAACAACGTGAGGCTTTGTAGGCTCCAGACTGCCAGGGAACAAGTGACCTTCTAAGGCTGTGTCACAATCTCATTTCTTTTTCTTCTCACTGGAATTTTAATCAGTCTGAGCATCAGTTAATGATTCTTTCCTATCCATTTGATTAAAACACGAAGTCACTGAGGCAGCTGCAAATTGGATTTTTTTTCCTTGGCCCTTCATGCGCTGCAGTAATGAAATCCATGACTTGCGACCTCCTCTATTGAAGAGCCGACATGTACAGTATGAAGGCCAGGAAAGCTCATTTGTCTCCCGGCTGATTATTCTTCCTGAGGAAGGCACTCTCAGAGCCGTGCCTCTCCAGAGCAGAGCACCTATGTGGGAGAGCTAAAGATTGAAAGCCATTTCTTTAAAAGCAGCTGCAGTTTTTATTACTTGGATGAAATCATATCCCACATGCTAATTTAATAAACTCCTTGAAGCTTACACAGAGTCCTTTCCTGGAAAAAGATGTGTTTATATCCCACTAGTCGGTGCGCTGAAACATTTCCATTTACAACCCAAGGGAGAAAGAATAGCGAAGATTAAAAACAAGGCAAAGGGGCTTCCCTGGTGGCGCAGTGATTGAGAGTCCGCCTGCCGATGCGGGGGACACGGGTTCGTGCCCCGGTCCGGGAAGATCCCACATGCCGCGGAGCGGCTGGGCCCGTGAGCCATGGCCGCTGAGCCTGCGCGTCCGGAGCCTGTGCTCCGCAACGGGAGAGGCCACAACAGTGAGAGGCCTGCGTACCTCAAAAAAAAAAAAAAAAAAAAAAAAAAAAAAAAAAGGCAAAGCTACTCCAATTCATATTCCGATTAAACTTTACAGATCCTGATCATCACAAAATCAGGTTGTGAAAATTAAATAGCAAGGTAGCATCCAAGCCCTCGTCACTCAAATATGTAAAGAAAGCATCCTTGGTCGGGCCTGTCTGATGATGATGCCCTCTTGTCCTGCATCTCATTGCCTTGGTCCCAAGATCACCAACTCTGAGCAAAGACCGTCATGTCAGAGCTCAGCATTGAAACTGCTATCGGCGTTGGTTCAGAGTAGTTGCTTCCAGGTGGGCAGAAGAGTGAGGTC
Source organism: Delphinus delphis (assembly GCF_949987515.2). Taxonomy (NCBI): domain Eukaryota; kingdom Metazoa; phylum Chordata; class Mammalia; order Artiodactyla; family Delphinidae; genus Delphinus; species Delphinus delphis. The sequence continues at coordinate 167,861,583 of NC_082685.1, read as the reverse complement.
CACCTTTCCCACCCCTTCTCTTTTTCAAGAGAAAATAAATCAGGTGACACAGAATTGGAGAGGAACAGACTGTTGCAGTAGACTTCACCTCAGCAATATACAGAAAATCCTCATTATAAGAGGGTCATGTGAGCTCACATGCCTGGTTTTATATTTATTCATTCAACAAAAATTTATTGTTTTCTTTATATATCATGCACTGAAGATGCATCCTTTAAAAAAATTTTTAAGGCTGTGCTCTCACAGACCTTTCCATGTATTATAAAACTATGCTTTATAATCTTAAAAATGACCCAGTAGTTTTATTACATTTGATTCTGGGGAAGGATGACCCACCACACCCTCCCAGACCATGAAACCTCACCACCATGTAGTGGACAGATCCCCACCCCATTACAAGTGCTCCCAGGCTAAAAGCACTAGTCTCACAGTATCTTATCTCTGCATTCCAAAGCAGCAGAAGGTGCTGAGCTACACACAGACATAGCTTAGAAGTGAGGGAAATCAGTGTCCAGGGGAATCCTCAGGAGAAGGGAATCCATGGATAAATGTTGAGTATCACAGTCGTCCAGTAAAACAGCTCTGGAATGTGATGTCTAAGGTCTGCAGTGGATTGAAGTCTAACCTTTCTCAATGGTAACCCACACAGTAAGGAACCCATTACTGAAGTTTCTCCTTTCCCTGAAACACATTCTCACTTCCTCACGTCTGTTTTGCTGAGACGGTCCCCTGTATTAGTCTGGGTTCTCCAGAGAAACCAAACCGATATAATGAGATAGACATAGACATAGACACAGAGATTGATTTATTATAAAAATTGGCTCATGCGATTACGGAGGCTGAGAAATCCCATGATCTGTAGTTGACAAGCTGGACCCACCAGGAAAACTTGTGGTGTAGTTTCAGTCCAAGTTGAAGACCTGAGAAAAAGAAAAGCTGATGACGTATATTCCAATCCCAGGGCAGAGAAGATCAGTGTACATGTGAAACTGTCAGGCAGGTGACTCGCCCTCTTTACTGAACGATTTTGTGAGACTCAGGCTTTCGGGTGACTGGATGACAGCCATTCACATTAGGGAGGGCAATCTGCTTTACTCGGTCTACCTATTCCAATATTAATCTCATCCACAAACACCCTCACAGACACAGTCAGAGCAATGTTGGACTGAACGTCTTGGCATCCCATGTTCAAGGGAATGGTAGGGAATCATATTTAGACCGTGTGTACTTAAGTTTCCATATTAGATTTTAAGGAAAAAGTGTAATTAATTAAAATGACAGCACTACATACTGAAGGGTCAACAGCAAGAATTATGGGGCAAAACCTATATTAATAAAGATGAGACTGAATTAATAGTAGTTTATCATTAAAGTCAAGAAGAACAGCCAGTAAAAACATTGAGAAAGTCAAGAGACATGGAAGAATGTAGCATCCACCTTTCAACACGTTTTGTCTGCAGTGGGAGCTTGACCGTGGTGGCTGCGGAGCAGCCAGACTTCTCAGGAGAACCTGACTTAATCCTCAGTGAACTAGGTTGAAGTGTCAGTGTTTGGTTAAAATTTGCTAGTTGACTCCTTTTTGGCCTTTGGAACAGAAATCAGCCAGATGCCCGCGTCCATGTCATTGCTGGCTCCCTGAACTCGGGACTGCTCGACAGTCACGTGATCTATAGGCTACCATCATGTCCAGTGAGCAAAAAGATGACAGCAATGTGGACCAATCATGTCACTTGGGTTCATTGTCCTTGTCTGAATATTGAGTATCAAAATCATGCATTAAAGATATAAGTTGGAGTAAAAATCCCTTAATTTTTTTTTATATGTTAGCATTCTGTCAATCAGTTGAAGTGTAAATTTACATTTATTATCACAAAATATAATGCTGGCAGCATAATGTTCAGTAGCTGGGCCACCAAACCACCTTTACCACAGTGGCCACAGTCTCAGCACCGCACGCTGGTCACACGTAAGCTCTAACGTCCTCGGCAGAAAGCAGGCGAGTATTTTACATCACAAATGTACACAGTAGGGTGATCACAAAAGCAGTCTATCAAACTTAAAACCTGACCACCAGAAAGGAATAATGATCATTTTTAACAAAATTTAGATTTAATCTTATATCCTAGAAATCTATTACGCGATGGCAATACTCAGCTGATTGTTGAGTTTCAACATTTGGTGTGTTGTTATTCAGTGCATCTCTGGTTTAAACACCAGATTTTATTGACCCTTAAAAACTTAATAAGGTACTAGTAAGTAGTTCTTAATCACATGTTAAAATAAAATCTATTGAATTACTTTCTCTTCATCTACAGCAGCAAAGAAATGTCTTGCTGGGGGTGGGTGTACAGCTCATGAGGTGTCTTAACATGCCACCCCTGTACCCTGGACCAGATTCTGAGCATCATTGCCTTCCAGACTTGCCCAGGTAACATGACACTCATCTGCCCTTTGTTCTAAGGATGTCCTTTCTTCTCAAGTATGTTTAAGTCGTGAATACTTACTTGTACATTGCATAGAGCAGTGGTTCTCAATCAGGGGCAATTTTGCCCCTCAGCGGACATTTGGCAGTGTCTGGAGACATTTTTTTCTTTTCATAATTGGGGTGCGGATGCCAACAGCACCTGGTGAGTAGAGACCAGGATGCTGCCAAACGTCCTGCAGTGCACAGGAAAGTCCCTAACAATAAAGAATTCTTCGGCCCCAAAGGTCCCTGGTGCCTAGCTTGAGAAACCCTCTGTACACATAGTCTCTTCCTCCAGAGAAAAGGACAGACACGCTCACTGACCGTAAGTAAAAGATTCAGGTCCCCTGAGCTCAAGTTTCTTCAGCTATAATACACCTACTGTGTGCAGAGGTATCCATACAGGCCCACAGGACAAGCAGACCTGCTCTGCTGCGTTCAATGAACTCCTTTGTCTCCGAGTGCTGTGTCTTCTACCAGCCTCTAGGAAACTGACGGCTAACGCGTGAGCTTGGCAGAAGGGCAAGTAGGGATGTGGCGAAACTCACATCCTTCACAGTCCTGACATCCTTCCAGGGACAGCTGTTGCCTTTTGGATCCAATCTGTAGATGTCTGAGGCTTGGGATGCTCAGATATGCTAGAAGAGCAACTGTAGAACAAACAGGCTGCCTGCGGTGTCGGGGGGGCAAGAGAAGAGCTTTGTACCCAGTGCGTCTCCACCCTGCCTCACATACATGTGCTAGCGAAGCAGGGGGAGGCAAGCTTTCAGAGCCCAGGAGCAGCCCCCGGAGCAGGACGTGTTCTGTCATAGCTCACCGCAAAGCTAATAAGCAGCGAGACAAAGCTGAGGCTGTGGCTGCCAGGTATGACTCTACCAGGCTCTGGAGTCCATCAAAGCAATTCAATAACTCAGTGTCATAGTCCTGGTTTCAACTTATTTTTCCAACAAGCGTCTGTTCCTACTTGCACTGATCAAGACAAGCTGTAGCATCCATCCCCCCAGCAGCAGCAGCTGAAGGAGGGACCCACACAGAAAGGAGGGCAGGAGTGAGAAGGAGGGAAACCAGACTCTGGATCCTCGTCGGAAGGTCAGGCACTAGAAATGTTTTCAGAGCCCGGGAAAGCCCATCTGTGATTTCCAGAGCAAAGTTCACTGGAGCCATTGCTTGATGACCCCCCAAGTCAGGGTACTCGTGTCTCACTCATTGACTCCCAAATGGACCCTCTCTGATGCACAGTCCTAAGTGTAGTCATGGCATTGTGTCCAAATCTCCTCCCAGTCCGTTTCCACTCACTGGCCCTGAGTGACCAGCCAGGAGTCAAGGTCCTATGCACTAAGTTTCGAGTTCAGGTGCAAGTTCCAATCCTTGGGTAAGATAAAATGTAAATTAAGTTCTAGAATTTATAATCCAGCCTTGTGGCTGGAAGGAAAGATAATAATTTGAAGACTGTTTGAGTGCTCTAAGGGAACCCAGGATACATTCTAGAGCAAGGGTTGGCAAACTATGGCAACCCACTCACCTTCCCACTGTCTGTGGTTGCTTTCATGCCACGGTAGCAGAGCTGAGTAGTTGTAACACAGACCAGATGGCCAGCAAAGCTAAAAATATTTACTATCTGGCCCTTTACAGAAAAAGACTTACAAATTCCGGAACCCTTGGGTTCACGGAGGAGAAAAGGTTCACCTAAAGCTGCACATGGTGGGTCCATAAAAGGCATGAGTTGGTGCAGAGATACCAAAGCCCCCTCATCACAGTGGTGATGGACATCTTCCAAGTCTTAGGGAGAATTTGGCCAGCAGAACCAGGCTCTGAGGCAATGAGACACAGGGAATAAAATGTTTGAAGAAGGGGCTGGTGGAGGGACAGGTCAATCAAGTTAGGGTCCTCCCAGCAGAGGGGATGCAGCACTGTGCCTGGGTGACATAGAAAGGAGGGAGAGAGCAACTAGGAGAGCCATATAGAAGGCCAAAGAGAAGATAAAAATCTGAGCTTCTCTTTGATTTTTTGAAATTTAATAACATCTCAGATCCTAAAGATCAGGGTTTCCCAACTGATACCCACGAGGCCCTAGTCTTTCAAGTTTCTCACAGAAATTGGTCATGGAAGTTTGGAACACTGTGAACATGGTACACCTCCTGGAGAGTCCCACTGAATTTTAAAGGCTCTGACAAATCCTGCAGCAAAGAGATCTGTTGAGCTCGGGGTTTCCCAAATAAATTTGTCCACAAGACCTTTCTACCTGGTAACTGCCATCTGTACCCCAGCACTGGTATTCCTGAGATTACCTCTGGGGAATGTTGCATTCCAGCCCAACCCCAAACTCTGCAGGTCAGACAAATCCCTTCACACTTCGTACCTCAGTGTTCACATCACACAGCCATTCCCAGACGAGAAGGGTCCCATCCATAGGGTAAGGAGAATCCGGCACTGACTGGCACAAATGAGTCCCTCCCACTTGAGAAAGGATTACGAGGGTGCTTTGAACTCAAAATCTTTGGGAAGATGGTGAACCAGATTGTTTAGGAAATGTTTAACCATCCACCTGTGACAATGGCAGGCAGGTTCTCCTCTCTCCCAGGATCGGATTCTGCTATAAGACACTGACCCAGGACTACTATTGATCACCTTGACACTGGCTGAGGAAGATGGAGAGGGCGAGCTGGGAGTGGACAGACAGTAAGACCCATGCTTATCTCCTTCTGCCGAGGATGAGTGGCCTTCCAGCTCATAAGGACACTGGCTCCCATATTTTTCCTTATCAAACATCTGATTCCCAGTGTGTCTGCTCCACCCGCCCCAGCTGAGATTTGTGTCACAGCCTGATTGGGACAAGGTGCTCACAGTTGAAACCTTTCAAAGCCAAGCGTGGAATGAGCCCTGCAGCAGAGGGGCCACTGTGCATTTCCCATCATCAGACCCAGTGTTCCTTTTTACTAGGCCCCTTTTAAGAATAAATGTTGCAAAACAAGCGACTTAAAACCTACGTTTTGTGGTAGGACCTGCCTTTCTTTGATATTCATTTACCTTTGGAAAGTGAATTTTTTATTCCACCTCTAGGTCACTTCCGTAAAAATATTTTTATTCTTGTTTCCTTTTGTTGAACTGTGATACATGCGGATTTTTTTTTTTAAGTCTGAACTGTATGAAAGATTCTCTTTCTCCCCTCCCCGAACCGTAGGCCTCCCTTTCCTCTCGTCTGAGACAGTGACTCTCACCGAGTTCTTATCTGTCTAGGTCACTTCTGGAATCACAGCAAAGCAAACAAACAGAAATCAATCATCTCCTGTGGGTGGAGAGGGAGGTTAGGGAAGAAAAAAGGAACGAGTCCAAGTCGAGGAAGGCTCTCTGTCACGGGCGTCACTAGATACTTTGCACTCATCCTCAAACGTTAACATGAGATGGACACTGTTTTCTTCACAGATGAGGAGCCAGAGGCTCTAACCTCGGGCCGTATCTAAGAAGGGCAGGAAACCTTCACTGCGGTAATGAAAGATCCGGAAATAACTGTGGCTTATATCATTCAGTGTCATAATCCTTGTTCACAGATCGGATGTAGTTACCTGTTGCTTCAGAATCAATGACCCCAAAACACGGTGGCGGAAAACAACACATCTATTTCCTCACTCTTGCTGAGCTGGGCTCTGCTCCACGTGGCAGCACTCCACACCTCAGCTGCATATGCTTCCAAGACGGTGCACCACAGAGCTGGCAAGTTGATGCTGGCTACTGGGTCCTCTCCACGTGGCCATCTCCAAAGGCGGCTTGAGATTCCCTCACAGAATGGTGCTGGGGTCCTCGACCAAGTGTCCCAGGAGGCAGGAAATAAAACGTATCAGTTTCTTGAAGCCTGGGCCAAGAAACTGGACAGTCATGCCCCTGCATTCTGTTGTCCAAGCAGTACAGACCCAGATTCAAGGGGGCGGGCACATCGATCCACCTCCCTGTGGCAGGAGTGTCGCGGAATTCTGGAAATACGTTTCTAAGCTTCCACAATGACTTATCTGTTATTTGGTGTTGTCACTCATTTTGTCATTCAAATTAACACTTGCTCTCCCCTCTTTCCTGTGCTCTCCGCCCTCCTTGGGCACAGGGGAGTTTCCTTGAAACCTTCTGGTCTACCCCCGTCTCCCTCTGATGTTTTATTGATAGTTCTTTATTTTCTTAGCTCTCTCTCACACATAGCTCAGCCCTTTTACCACTTCTTTCAAAAAAAGCTTTTTAGCACAAATTGTGAACTGAAATTAGGAAATCTGTGGGAGGACAAAGGGACCCCACTATGGGGCCTGCAAAGTTCCAGAACTCAAAATGCTGACTTGTTGATTAAGTATACTTCCACTGACTATTTCTGACAATTAAAAAATTCTCATGAATTCTCATGAAATCTTCAAGCAACTGAACCTTGGAGACATACGAGCATTTTCTTTAGGTTCCCTCAGCCCGGGAGGGGGGGTTCTCGCTTTCTCCTAGGCAGAGTCTCCTTACCCTGAACACCAACGTTTATTCTTCACTCATTCATTCATTCAAAAATATGCTTCTGGAGCACAGAGGTGCATGAGTCTTATGTGTGTTCACGTGTACACACAGGTCTATCGCCTTGGGACAGAACGACTGTGGGCCTTGGGGACCTGTGTCCTTGCTTTTCTAGGCCAGGTTGGGACTCCGCAAATTGCAGGGAGGTGAGGGGCTGCAGGGCTCAACAGAGAGAAGGGACCACTCAACAGAATGGAGCTGGGAGAATAAGGAAGTATCTGGAAACCTCCTCCTCAACGCATCCCGATTCTGGGCATGTCTATTCGGCTCCCACCTGCACAGCATGTGTGCACAATTTAGCACTGTGCTCACATGCACGTGCTCACGTGTACTGTTGGAAGCTCTGTTTTTAAAGATTTTTGCATGTATGCTTGACGGAGTCTGAGCGATACGGAGGTGATGGAGAAGTTCCCAACCTCCCATACTTAGCACAGTGTGGGGCACGTAGTAGGAACTAAGAAGCTGTTCACTAAGTGAGTAATGGGCAGCCACGAAGCAGTTTCCAGGGTGCGGGGAGGGCACGTGACTCCGATCTCTCCATCTCCCCCAGGACCCTCATTCCAGGCCCTGCAGGCTCCCGCCTGAAGCGTTGGCTCAGCTCCAGGCTCCTCCCACTTGGCTTTTCGCTCTTGCTTTACAAATGGGACACACACACGTGCACAGGCAGACACACATGTATGTGAGTGCACGTGAGACCACAGACACGTACGTGTGCACACGCAGGTACATGCACCGGTGTGTGCTTGCCAACATGTATGCAGATGCACACATATGTACCATAGTTCTTATTACCTTGAAATAGATGAAACATCCTTCCCTCATATCTTGAAGCAGACCAAACCTCCCAGATAAAGGCCAGTCCCCGCTGCCCCAGGATGGCATCTGCCCAGGTGGGACTGGATTCTTCCTCCCCTCTTACTCCTAGACCCGGCTTTTACAGAATCTGGATCACAACACTCACCACCGCCTTCTTCACAGAAGTCTCCCTCCACTGTCCGGCATCCAGTTCCTGGGGAGCAGGGATGGGGCCTTCCCAGCTTTGCACTCTCTCGTGGTCCCTGGCAGACAGCATGGTGACAGGTGCTCCCAGGAAGCTGCTGCATTGAAACGGTGTGAAGGGCTTAGACCTGAGGACGGGCGAGGTCTTGCTGCTGGGGACCCTCAGAGCTGCCTCCTGAGTCCCCGCATGGGCAGCGCTCACTCTTTCTCTCTGCACTGTCCCTCCTCCCGGAGTCCTCTGCCTCCACCTCGTGCTCCAGTGAGCTCTCCAGCAGCTTGGTGCAGCTACTAACCCTTGTGCAGAATGTTGTCTTAAATGCTTAAAAGAAGCATAAAGGTTACAAAGCACCCAACGACACTGAAATCCTGCTCTCTGTGTGGATCTTGGGGGCCCCACTCCAGCAGTGTGGGTCCCCTCGCCCCTCTTCCATATCTCTTATCATGACCCTCCTCCAGGTCGATCCTCACTCTGGTGAGAATCATCCAGAGGTGGTGGGAGGCAGGGTGGGGGGCCTGGAGAGTCAGTAACGGCAGGACAAGGGACCCCAAGACAAAATGTATTTGTAAACCCCGGTGCTCACCGGGGGTTTCTGAGAAGCTATGGGTGCTGTTGTGTACAGAAACCGCGGAACCATGATGTATGGTCTGCAGAGCTTGGGTGGATACAGGGAGGGAGAGAGGGTGAGGAAACAGAACTGTTCTCATACATAACAGTAAATAACTGTTCCCACTGCAGGGTTGCTTTTCAACTGAAATCGGTGAACTTGGGAAGTATTTTCTTTGCTTTTACTGTTGATTCCATTAGGCACGCTATATATTAAGCACTGAGATCAGCAAGAACGTATGAGTCCAAGGATCACACCAGCTCGAGGCAGACGAAGAGTGTTTTTCGTTAACCGGTGGCAAAGCAGAGACAATCAAGGAATGTTTGTGTTATGAGATTTCAGGGGTTTTTTCATACTGTGTCTATTTCCCTTTAATGACAGCTGTCAGAAGTCACTCTTAAGAAAGTATTTTGAAATTAACTAGAAAATGTCTCACACGTTTACTCTTCCTGTTTTTGTGAAATTCCAATAAGACGTGAGCGACAGGCAGGGTGCATCGTGCCCCAGGCTCAGCAAACACAGCTTCCTTCAACCTCTCTCTTCGGGAAGTGGGAGGGGAGACCAGAGGTCTAGGAGGCACCCTGGCTGGGATTCAGCCCAGATGGGTCATCAGGCCAGGCGAGCATCTGTTTGGGGGCCCCGACTCCTTTGCACACCTTTACTCTGCAGGGAAGCCCCACTTCAGGAGCTGGGATGGAGGCAACGTCACGCCTCACAAGAAGCCAGATTCCAGGTTCCGGGCTTCGACCGCAGGCATGGTCATGCTGGGCTCTTGTCGGAACCTGGTGTCCGCCAGGAGCCGTGGGGACAGTCCAGCAGAGCGTGGTGGCTTCACCCCAGTTCTCAGAGACCCAGGATCCGGGGGTGTCAGAGTCTCGCCACATTGTTTAAAACTCCCCATGTTCACAGAAACATCACCAACTAAGTAAACAAACACCAAATGCAGTCATGTCTGCCAGTCGTCGAGCAGGGTAAAGCCAGCTTGTGGGCTTTCCTTGGCTTGGTGGCCGAAGTGAAGGCTCCGTCCTTCCCCCCCACCGCCACTCTTAGGACCCGGACATCCACCAAGCCCATGGGGGTGCTGGTCTGACTCCAAGACCCAACAGTCCCCTGTGTGGACGAGGACCCCTGCACCCCATCCAGTCCATTGCAGGCAATAGCTGAGAGAAGGGGTTCCCCTATAGCATGGGACTGGGGGTTCAAGCACAGGAAATAAGGCACAGAATATGCTGTGTGTGAAGCCCAGTTCAACGGGGACCCTGCCAGTGTTAAAAGTCCTGTGAAGGTTTTGGACACAGCCCAGTGGATTCCGGAACTGCTGCAGAAGAGGAGACGTTAGGAGTGGAGATGGAAGAGAGGCTACGCCCATCACCGTTCCCCATGGGGACGCCCACCTCACCTCCCCATTGCCTTCCCATCCCCTCCCCAATACAGCTCACCTCAGCCAGCACAGCTTTCTCTTTCATCTGTCCCCAGCCGGATCCATGTACATCTAAACCTGAAAGATGTCGGGATACCAGCTCTGGTCTGATGCTTTCAGTTGAATTACTGTCCAGGAGACACCCCGTCTGCAGAACGGGACTCAAGTGGGGGAAATTGATCGGCCTTCAAACCAGCTAATGCTCTGGCCCGCAGTGGTCACCATCACTTGTGCTCACCTTCCAGAACCAGTCCTGTGGCGTCAGCAAAGGGCAAGGGTCCAGGACCATGGGGGCAGAAGCAGGGGACAGCCGGTATATGTGGTAACTTCTACACTGACCCCGCCAGGCACTCGGGAGGCAGGGAGGCTCGCTGAGGCAGCTGTGTGTGTGCGTTTATGCAGCAAACCCTCGCTCGGCACCGCCTACCTGCGCTAGGGGCTCTACGCGCATGACCTCCCGGAAGCCCCACACGGCACAGCGGGAGGTGTGATTCCTGTGTCCTTTTCACAGATGAGGGAGGGACACCCGAAGAGGTCACCTCACCCCGCCGCAGTCCGTGAGCTTGTGAGAGATGAAGTGCGAATCAGAGCCCAGCCAGAGGCCGGGGGCCATGCCCTGAGGGTGACAGGTGCACCTCTGCCCCCCCCCACATGTGGGAGACTAAGCCGACCCCCAGGTGTGGGTGCTTGTGGGCAGCAGTAGGTGACGTGGGTGTCCTCTTCCCACCCCTGTGACTCAGCTCCCACCAGAAATGCCAGAGATAGAGGTGGTTGGCAGAATGCGTCCCTGAGAAGGTTTCCTTCCTCATCCCAGGCACCTGGGACTATGGTGGGCTTCACAGCAAAGGGGAACTGAGGTCGTGGATGGAAAGGAGCTGCTAATGACCTGGCCTGAGAGTGGAGAGGTCATCCTGGCTCACCTGGGTGGCCTTGGGTAATGACAAGCTCCTCAAAGGGGCAAGAGGTTGGGAGAAAAGGGGAGCCGGAGGGGGATGTGACCATGGGCAGATGCAGAGAGGCAGCATAGCCGGCAGTGAAGATGGAGGAAGAAACTCTAAGCCACGGAAAGCAGGCAACCTCAGGCAAGAAACAGACCCTCCCGCAGAGCCTCCAGAAGGACGCAGCCCACGACGCCTTGATCTTAGCCCCGAGAGACCCAGGTCTCACTCGTGGCCTCCGGAAGTGTAAGGTGACAAAGGTGTGCTGTTGAGCTGCTTCCGCTGTGATGATTTGCTACAGCAGCTACAGAGACTTAATACAGAGCTGGTGTCAGAGCATCGTCATAGGGGACCGAGACACAGTGGCCTGAAGTCAGAGGACCTGCACTAGTGTTCACTTGAAAGCTGTGTGACCTGGGCAGCTTTCTCAACATCTCTGAATCTCTGTTGGTGCGTTTCTAAAATGTGTGTAATCACGCCTCCAAGATGCTTGTAGCACTACTACATGAAGTCAGGCTAATTACCTGTAAACAACAAGGAAAGTATGAGTCACTGATTTGCAAGGAGGCTGAGGGGGAACATTAAGATTTTTTTTGAATCTGAGACAGAAATTGTTGATTGTTGTCAACTGTTTCTTCCATTCTTAGCAAAAAGGAATTGCTTGAATATCCATAAATATTTTCTTATCTCTTCAATAATCACATATATGGCTTTAAATCAATATAATGAGCCTCCTTGGGAAGGGGTCAGAAGCCAGAAGAATTCCAGCGTGAGTGATGGAGCAGCCCTGGGCAGGTCGTCCCGAGTCCTAACAGCGATGGGTCAGAGCTTCAGGCTGGCAGACGGATGGATAGCTGGACGGGAGCTGCCACGTTGGCCTCCCTGGGACAGCGCACAGAGGACAAGTAAGTGAAGAGACGTGGGAAACCTGCTTCTCCCTCCCAGGCCACAGAGCTGACTGAAAGCCACGTCTGTATGCCTTTTTGCTCTTAGGACCACATGTAAATGTAATAGGTAGTGTTGTAATTACAGACTCCCTGAGGTGAATTCCTCTGTGGAGAAGCATTTTTATGATTTCAGAAATTACCTCGCTTTTATTTCTGGTTATAGAGCTTAGAATTTTAATTCATCACATTTGTATAAAGGCATAGCACAGTGGAACTTGGGATTTTTTTGTAGGGGACCAGCATTTAAGGAACATCTGCACTGGGCTAGACACCAGTTATATATAATCTCTCACACTCAACTGCTTCCTTCATGAAATATATATAATGCCTACTTGATAAAGCTGTCAGGGATTAAGTTAAATGGAGTAAAGTAATGCAGCCAGGGACACACAGCTGGGAAGACATAGAACTGGAATCCGCCCACGGCCTCCCTGGTTCTCACCCCACGTGCTCTGCTGATTCCCACACACTTCATGGCTCCTTCTCATGGAAAATGCCAGGTCTTTGCTCCTTGTGACTCTTTCATCCCATCACTTGCCCTGGCTTTTAATTCCATAGTGTATCAGCTACCAAACCGCTACTCTACCCCCCACTTACACATTCACCTAAAATAGTGCATTAATAATAGGAGAAAATACTGTGCGATGCACTCCGTTAGGAAACTTGAAAATTCACTCAGCAATATTTGCCAAGTCCCCATGGCTTGCAGGAACTCTTCTAGGAGCTGGGGTTGCTGAGGGCTCAGCACTCTGGAGCTGACATTATGGGAGAGGGGAGGAGACAGCCAGTGAACCATCAACAAACCCAAAAGAGGAGCTGCCGAGCTGTTCTACGTGCCGTGCAGAGAATGCTTTAGACTGATGACCAACGAAGGCTTCTCTGTAAAAGTGAGTTTTATGAAAAAGAGACCAGGAGGAGTGTGCTCTGGGCAGAGGGAATAAGCAGTATGAAGGCCCTAGAGCGAGAGTGAGCTTATGTACTGGAGGGATTCAAGGAGATAGCATGGCTGGACAGTGTGGGAGAGAGGAGTGGCCCCGGGATGGTGTCAGGAGGCGGGCAGGAAGCTGTCCCAAGGTGACGTCAGGAGATGGGCAAGAAGCTGCCCGGGATGACATCAGGAGATGGGCAGAAACCACATCCCATCAGGCTTTATAGCCAAGGGCAGGAGAACGGGTATTATTCTAAGGGTAATGAGAAGCCGAAGTGGGGCATCCAGCCAGGGAGGCCCACAGCCTGTTTTGCATTGTGTGGTGTGTTCTTAGATGACCCCAGCTGCTGTGTGCGGAGTGAACCGGGGAGATCAGGTAAACGGTGGAAGCAGAGAGAGCTTCTCCCATAAAGAGAAGATGGTGGCTTGTCCCGGAAGGCGGTGGTAGAGGAGAGAAGAGGGCAGGGGCGGGGTTTGTTCTGGAGAGACAGGCAACAGGACTTGATGAACTGGGCAAGGGCTGTGCTCAACTGAATCATTTTCTCCAATTAGTCCATCACCCCCTGTCCCGAGCACGGCTGCTCTGGGGGGCGGGAGGGGGGAAACATATGGCTTTGCCCCATTCGCTTTCGACTTGGCTACATGACTTCCTCTGACCAGCAGAAGGTCCATGGAAGTGACAGGGTGCCAGATACTGCAGAGGGTTTAGAAGTCACGTCCTTCCTGAGCTTCTGCCTGCACCGTGGCTAAAGCGTGACTCAGGGAGTACTGCTCTGCCAGCCTGGGACCTGGATGAGAAGACACCTGGATCCCAGCCGGGCCCAAAGGAGTCCATCTGAGACCAGCCAAGCCCAGAAAGCTTCTTCCCACCTGCTGACCCATAAGCAAGAAAGGAACATTCGCAGTTGTCACGTACAGAGATTCCATGGTTATTTGTTTCTCTGGCAGAAGCCACCTTCTGCAGGGATACCTTCCAGATGTTTGGATTAGCAACGTCTATCTACACAGATGTGTAGATAGTGATTCCGTTGGCTGATTTGGGGGGTGACGAAGTGGGGTGTGGAGGTGAGACTTTGTTTTAGAACACATTTAACACACAGGAATGCCAGCTATTTTGTGGAGGATAAGATACAACTTTTATACTCTTTGGATTTGTAGGAGAATCCAATTATGTCCATTTGGAATGTAATATCCCAAATAAATTTTTATATCCTTTATACTCAATCTGCTCATTGTCAAACACTTTATTCCCTGAAATTGCTTAATTTACATTTATTCAAAAAGAAAGTGCATTTAGAGTTAGAACTAGTTTCCCCCAAGAGACTCTAAAGAGCTGAAAGATAGAAATGGGATTACAAAGGATGAAACCTGCTGACTGTGTTCATCTCATCATCGTTATGGGGCTGAGCAAGGCTTCTGGGAGAGCATATGGGGAAGAGAATGCCCTTAAACTCACAGCTGGGTCATCCTAAGAAATAAAACCCACGTGGATGGCCCCTGTGAAGACGGACAAGGCAATCTTTCCCAACAAGTAGAAGGTCTTTTGTGTTTTTGTTTTAATCAAGACAAAGTCATCTTACGGAAGATGAGGAACAGATTTTGTTTAGAAACTCTAGCTGGCTATTCGGTTTATGAATAATTTTATACCGCATTTCATTCACTGACTATCATATTTCCACATAACTATCTCCATGATTAACATCTTAATGCTACCCAATGAACAGGTATACCATCATGTATTTTTAGTTTATCCTTTGTAATTTTTCACCAAAAATAAATACATTCATGGAAAGTTGTTAACTATACATTATTAAGTGAAAAAAAGCAAGAGATATAAAAGAATATCTTTTGTATGGTATAATTAAAATGAAATATTATAATAAATATTGTATACATATATAATAAATATTATATGTCTTTATATATATATATATATATATATATATATATATATATACAAAGATATCTGGACTAATCTATGCTAAATTATAAACAGGGGGTTTCTATTTTTGTTATTAATTTCTATATCACTTAAATTCTTTATGATGAATACATAGATTTCCTGTAATTAAAAATCAACAACAAAGGTATTTACCAAGAAGCAGAGGAAATCATTCACATCCGAAAAGCCTGAGGAAGCCATTCTGACACTACAGCGCTGCCGCTAAAATGTTTTGAAATAAGCCTCGAAGAGAATAATGTCATGGGCAAGGCTTTGGGTCCCCAAGATAACGAAGAATCCAGTCCCAGCTCACATTTTACAATCCAGCATGCCTCCTGACAGTTTAACACAGGCTTCCTGCTGCTTATTATACTTTACTACGGACACAGTATTAATATTTTATGTCCCTCTATTGTTTCTCTGTTTATGAGCAGCTACAGCCTGAATAAGCAAGCTGCAGACCAGAGGCATAAAGGCAGACGGCTAAACCCACCTGCCCCCTCCATGTCAGAAACCACAGGTGTATTAAACAGGATCATCGGAGACACAGGTGCACTTTGACGTTTTGATCTAACCCATCTTGACATTCAAAGGGTGCTTGGAGGGTTATTCAGAAACAAAGAATTGTGCTGAGAGAAGGGAGCACTTAGCTTCAGCTGAAGACTTGCTCACAGGTTCCACTGGAGACTTAGGAGAACGTGTCCCCAGGCGCAGTGATGGGGCTTCTGAGCCCCACGGGGTGCAGCTGTGGAGCCACCCTTGGAGCGGGCCTGATGGGGTCTGTTCACGCCCCCTACACTGCGTGCCATGCTCCTCCCTGACCCTCCCCTGCTGACCTCTACTCCCCGCCTGCACCCCTCATCCCTCCTTTATGGGGAAGGAAAACCGAGAGGCAATTGAGATTCAGTTTAGTTCCGCAGTGGATGAACTGATGTCGGAATCTCAGTGGTAAAAACTTCACTCAAGTTTGCCAATCCGTCTACTCTCCCAATGCCTTTGGTATTGGAGTTTGAATGAAATCAAAAGGTCACAAAAAGCTTCAGGAGAAACTGCTGAATTTCTCTGATGGCCGAGTCAAAATCTCCAAATTTAGCCCAGATCCGTGTTCGAACACGGATTCACCAGGCTCTGACGCTTGATGCTTCCAGCAAGGCTGGCTTGCCTTGGGAAGTTTGAGCAGAATCTCGAACCTTGCAAGTTTTTGCCTATTTCAAGCCCTGCCCCTCCTGGGGTTTCTGCTTAATAAAATGTAAGTGCTGGTGTTGGACAGGGGCCACCATCATGTATTGACAGCATCTCCAAGACCAGTGTCACGCTCAAAACAGCCCTTTGTTAGTGCGTGCCAGAAAGTCAGCCTGGAGTGGACGATGAGTGGTTCTCTTTCAACTTTTGGTCTCTCAGAAGACTGTGATCATCTCATGAATTGTTGCTTTAAAAAGGAATCTCTTTTAAGGTTGATTCAAAAAATCGATCTTCTATTTTTGGCTGTAACACTTACAGTCAATATAAGCTGGAACTTTCCTATAACTCTCTCCCCTAGAACACGGACCGACCCAAGGAAGCATTTTATTAAGAAGCAACAGAAGGCACTGGTCACTGTCCCGCTTCCTCTGTGGTGTGGCCAAAGCCCCTGGGCCTCATGGAGTCTCTGTCAGCTTCGTCATCGTGGAAGCTGAGCTGCTCTTATCCAGGCGAGATGGAGGATCCAGGTGTCCACAGCCCATGACAGACGTGTGCTTGTAGCCACCGCAGAAGCTCAGAACCCCGCTGGAATCATCTGAGGCTCTTAATGAAATACTGATCAGACCCAGACCCACTACATCTGATACTCTGTAGGGCAGCGAGGCGAGGACCGCTGCTCTAGGACACTGAGTCTGAGGTGACCGCACTGCCTTGTCCCTCAGTGCCAAATGTATCTGGACCCCAAGCCTCCCCTAGGGGGTGAGGAGGTGGGCAGATCAGCCAGGAAAGCAGGGGATGGACCTCAGCTTCACAGACTTGGCAACCTCATCAAAGAGACAAAATTGTAAGAACTAGTTAGAGAAAACACCGTACAAAATGCCAAACTGTAGAGATCAGGGGATTAGAGATTAAACACAAGACCTGAAGAGTCTGGCACACAAACCTCCTGACTCAGGCTCTCTGACCCACTCCAAATGGGATGGAATAGTAAGGCTGTTGTCTGCGTCGTTATATTTTTTTATGCATCTGATCAATTCACATGATCGAGTCCCCCAGAAGTGTTTTTCTGCTTTTTGTATTGTCTGTATAATTGCCTTTCTTTTTCACTTCCTTTTGCATATGCAACTATAACCTCACTTCCTCCTTTGTATGGTCAGCATGAAGCAAATTGTTCCCTGATAATCCACCTGTACTGAACTATTGTTGTATGTAAAGCAGTACGGGTGTATGCTGAGGAGTTGTGAACACGAACTGTAAAGAAGCATATGAAGTGCCCTGCCTGCCCGAGCTCACAGCCTGTTCCATACATAGTCTCAGGGGAAGGGAACCCACAAGATGAGGCCTGATGCCCGGGGAAGGTGCAGGGGAGGGCATCTCTGGATGGAGGAGAGAAGAAGGGGCATGAGGGTGACGAGAGCAGAAACACAGGGATGGAAAGTGCTTTCTGTGCTGGGAGGGCCTCTGGGCACTCAGCTGAGGAGAGAAGTGAGACAAAGTGACAGTAAGGGCGTCAGATGCCTGGTCATCTGAAACCAGGTTTGACTGGGCTCTACCACTTAAGGGCTGGGTGATTTGGGCAAGTCACTTAACCTCTCTGGGCCTCAGTTTCCCATTTGTACAATGATTATAACAATAACTTTCTTTGATAGCTTACAGTAAGTCCCCTGCATATGAACAAGTTCCATTCCAAGAGCACATTTGTAAGTCCAATTTGTTCATAAGTCCAACAAAATTAGCCTAGGTACCCAACTAACACAATCGGCTATATAGTACTCTACTGTAATAGGTTTATAATACTTTTCACACAAATAATACATTAAAAAAGGAAACACAAAAAATAAACATTTTTAATCTTACAGTACAGTACCTTGAAAAGTACAGTAGCACAGGACAACAGCTGGCACACAGGGCTGGCATCGAGTGAACAGGCAAGGAGAGTTCCTGACTGGAGGAGGGAGAGGAGATGGAAGTTGGTAGAGCTGAAGGATTTTCTGCAACAGGAGACAGAGGGCAAGCTGCAATTTCACTCATGCCTGATGTTGACAGAACTCACATTCGCATCTTTGAAAGTTCGCAATTTGAAGGTTCATAGGTAGGGGATTTACTGTATTGTCTTAGTTTGGGCTGGTACAACTGAAATACCATAGACTGAGTGGCTTAAATAGGCAACATTTGTTTCTCACAGTTCTGGAGGTTGCAAAGTTCAAGTTCAAGAAGCCGGCAGATCTGGTGTCTGTTGAGGCCAGCTTCCGGGCTTGTGGACAGCTGCCTTCTGGTTGTGTCCTCACAAGGTCCCTCCATCGCCTCACAAGGACACTAATCCCATCATGGGGGCTCCACCCTCATGACCTCATCTAAACCTAATTACCTCCCCAAGTCCTCAGTTCCAAAAACCATCACATTGGGGATTAGGGTTTCGGTGTACACATTTGAGGAGGACACAGACATTCAGTTCATAGCAGTTATTTTGAGGATTAAATGAATTGTTGCCTGTACATCATTTCAAAAGTGCCAGGAGCATCCGAAGTAGCATGTGATTGCTGGGTATCATGTTTAGATCCTAGAGGCCGGAGGATGACAGCCATGGCCAGCCCTGAGCAGGGGCGTGGTATGATGCTTCATCATCTGCTCCGTCGCCCATCTGCAGAATAGAGTGGCACCAGGGGTAGAATCAGGGAGCTCTGACCCGCACTAGAGCCTGGGAACATCCTCAAGTCATGAAGAAGAAAGACCTGGCAAGAATGAAAAACAGGTCCCACCGACTGGTGTACTACCAAAGAGTGAGGTAGGGCACACTGGTGACCACACAGTCCTTTCTAGTTGGTTCTGGGAAGAGGAACAGGGAGACACCCTTGGCTCTGCTGAGCATGAGGTCTCCCATGTCCCTCCTGTAAAAAATCTAGTACCTGTTGGAGAGGAGAGACCAGATGCAGCTTGAGGAACTGGGCAGATGAAGCTGTACAGGAGAAGGATGTTCCAGGGAGAGAATCTAGAAAGAGGAGGGCGGTGTGCTAAGGCCCAGGGAGCCGGGAAAGAGTCTGTCACACTGCAGAGGAGACTGGTTCTGGGGTTGGCGGATGTGACAACCAAAAGGGAACCTGGGGTTCTCTATTGAGTTCACATGTCTGCTAGCATCGGTCACCTGGTGTGAACTACTGAAACCAGGACAGAGCTCAAGATGGCTTGCACCTTGGCTTGGAGGAGTCCAGAATCCCATGCTCTGAAAGGGCACGAGGTACAGGGTTAAGACGATGAATCAGTGAGGAAGTGAGGGAATCATCTCATGCTGCTTGGCCTTTTGGGCATTTTTGAATTTTCTTTCTCATCTTTGAAATTTTTAACACCTTCAGTTTGGACGATTTATTCAATTTGCAAGTCCACAGGAGGGACCTACCGACCTGCAGGTAGGTTAAAATGTGTCAGTTACAGCCAAACTAGTGCTTCTGCAGGATATGTAAGGCTCCTAAAAATGAAGAATAAAAGGAGCTAGGCCATGTGTGGAGAAACAAAATGCCACACAGGAACCTGAACTACACTGGCCTTCTGCACAGAAGCTCTAGTTCTGTCAGGTGACACATTGTTTCCCTGTGCATTTTTTTACTTCAGGAACCACAGGAGATACATGCAAAACCTCTAAATGTTTTGGCTAATTATTCAGTAAGCATTAAAGTGGATGGATGGATGGATAGATGGAGGGATAGAGGGATGGAGGGCCGGATGGATGGACGGATGGATGATGGGTGGAAATACACTCTTCGTAATAAATCTTCCAACTAAATTGAACCTAAAATTTACAATAACTTCACTCTCCCGCCTGTGAAATGGAACTGTTTCTTTCCACGCCCTTTATCTTTGCCTTACAGAATTTGGTTTTGATAAATTATATGACACTCAGATGTTACACTACTAAATGCCTTCACAAAGCTCTTCCAAACTTCTTCCATCCACCACTTTGTCCCCTGCTTTTTTTGTTTCCCAACTGAACTCTCAGAGAGCAGGGCTTGTGTATGGCCAGGCAGCTCTGTGCCTCTGAGCCTGTTTAATCTCACTGGAACTCAGTCTTCTCATCTACAAAATGAGGGCTTTGGTACGAAATCTCTAAGGTGATTTCTGCTTTAAACTGCTCTGAATCCCCTTTTCCTGCTGACTGACATTATAATTTCCAAGGCCTTATCTCCCCTTGGCAATGACCTCCAGCCACCGCAATGTCTTCCATCTCTGCTGAAGTTTCCCTGACTGTTCATCAAGTTGTGAATAACCACCAGTGTGTGGTCCTCGGAGGGACCCCCATATACACTCGGAAAGCCGTTCACACGACGAGCCCCAGAATAGGAAAGCCCCCTGGCTTCTCCCAGAGCCGGGTGAGCAGGAGGGAGTGGTGGAGAGAGGGCAGCAGGGGCTGCATCCAGTCCAAGGGGGCACCTTCCTCCTCCTTTTTATCTTCAGAAGTGCTCGTCCCCACGAGAGACCACAGGGCACTGTCACCTGCGCAGAAGGAGCTTGTCGACGTGGTGAAAGGGCCCCTCCCAGGTCAGTCTCACTCGCTGCTCCCCGGCCCGCCGGGATGGTGCTCACGAGCTCTAAGACATGGCAGTGGTGCTATCAGAAACGTGCAGTGGTGCCCAGCCGGATTTGCTAAAATAGAGGCACATACACAGCAAAACCGATCCTCTACTGATTCTAATTCCTTTATTTCCCTTGCATTCATGTCTGGGGTATCATATTATCAGTGGGTCATTATGAGAGATAGGAAGTAGTAACTATATATGTTCAAATGTTAGAAAAAAATGTGCTCAGGAGAACTAGCCAGCCACTCATCTGATAGCTACACATACTTGTCTTATTAATTAAAGGTCCAAGGAAAAGGAATGATTTTCTCTCTCACACAGTAAGCAATTGTATATGGGATATTGCCTGTATATGCAGCTTCGAAATCATTACACTTGTCAAACTGGGCAGCTAATAAAAGTGAAATACAACTTAATTAGTTCATGAGACATTTGTGAACTATTTAATTACAAGCTCCCTTTAATTGACCTTCATTTTTGGTCTCAGAAAAATTCTGACAATGCCACCTGCCACCCCAAAAAGCAATAATGGTACAATAAAAGAAACGGTCTTTGAGTCTGGAATTCGGTTGCCTATAAATTAAAGTGTTTTCCTGGTCTGGCTGGAGCCCTAAAATAATCTCAGAGACTGTGGCAGGAAGAGGGGGCGGTGGGAGAGACCAGGACCTGGAAGATTCTGCCAAAGCGGCAGAGTGCTTGCTGTGGTTTTGTCAATACTATTTTGTCTGAGCTCCAGTTTGCAAGATCCAGGTAAGCGCACCACTCGGTAAATACCAGGCAGCTCTCACACACTCGGTAACACTCGGTGTGTTTACTCAAGCTCGGTAAACACACTCACACACAAATGCTCATAAATGGGCTGTCAGTCACACCGGCTTCTTGCGGGGAAGACTTTCCAGCCTGTGCCATCCTGTCCCAGGGTGTCTGTGGATGTCTCTGGGCCATGCAGTCCCCACTCTTTCTCCTCGGGACCTCAACTGCAGCCCTGAGTGGAGCTGCGTCACAGTTCTCCTCCTCTCCCCACAGAGCAGGGACAGCGCCACCAACAGGCACACACTGTGTGGAGCAAGAGACCGGACGGGGGCTCATCTGTTTTTCCAGCATGGGTGTCAGAATGGAATACTACTCAGCTATAAAAAAGAATGAAATGTTGCCATTTACAGCAATATGGTTGGACTTGGAGGGCATTATGCTAAGTGAAATAAGTCAAACAGAGAAAGACAAATACTGTATGATATCACTTATATGTGGAATCTGAAAAATACAATAAACTAATGAATATACCAAACAGAAACAGACTCACAGATATAGGGAACAAAGTAGTGGTTACCAGTGGGGAAAGGGAAGGGGGCAGAGGCAACATAAGGATAGGAGAGGAAGAGGTAGAAACTGTTATGTATAAGATGAAGAAGCTCCGAAGACGCGTTGTACAACACAAGGGATACAGCCAATACTTTCTAATAACTATAAATGGAATATAACCTTTACAAATTGTGAATCACTATATTCTATACCTGTAACATATAATATTGTACATCAACTATACATCAATTTAAAAAAGAAGTCAGGACCCTACCCTGCCCGGGACCAGGGAGCTTGCTGCCCCTCAGCACTTTCCCCACCCCTGGCTGGTGGCCCTTGGTCCCTCCAAAGCCATGGGAAGAGTAACTGTGGTGGCCAGTGGTCCATTTAAACAGCCCACAAACACCTGGCAACCTCTTCCTCTTGAAGTGCAGTATTTTACTAGGGGGTCGGTGGGGACCCTTACTCACCATGGAAATAATGCCTCTGGGAGATGGGGGTGGGGGAATTCAGGGTCCCTTTCAGCAAAATGGCATGGAACAGGTGCTTAGGGTACACCTTGGACCAAACACCAATGGAAATAACAAACACAGGAGCTGATAATCAGGTTTCCAGAGACTTTCACAAGCACTCGTGGATCTAATTTAAGCTTCAGGTCTGAATTAAAAACTGAATTTCTCTAAAAATTTAGCTTAGACTGTACTGAAGAGTAATTGAGTTTCATGCAACAAAACAGACATAGGGATGTCAAGAGGAAAAAGGCCCAGCCCTTGCCCTGAAAAGGCTCACAGACCCTTGCGTAAGCAAAGCACTGTCCTGAGATGCCCTGTGTGTCCTAAGGAAGGGGTGTAGATGAAGGCAGCTCTTCCACCAGGATCAGCTGGCAGGCGTATGTATCAGCCAGCAACTGAGATGGGTCCAGGAGGGTCAGCTAACCTGGCAAAGATGGGAGACCAAGGCAAGATGCACTCACCAACCACAGGTTTCACTCCAGGAAGAGCTGATGGGGTGGCAGGGGCAGGGAGGGGGTGACAGGTGAGTGGCTAGAATTAAGTAGGGGGGTGAAGAGCAGGTGGGACCCCAAGATGAGAAGTAAGGGACAGGTAGGAGTCAGGGACACTGCCTGCTAGAGCAGTGGGCTGTGCTGAGCTTGAGGAGGATGGTGTTGGGAGCAGGGAGTGTTGGTGGAGGGAGGAAAGCTACAGGAGCTTATTCTTTGCCCTTCTCTCTCCATTCCTCACTACCACCCACACGAGACACCCTAGGAAACAAAGGGGAAGAAGAGTCCCCAAAACTAGGAAGAAAGAACACAGAGAAATGGGGGAAGCTCCAGTGATAGATTCAGAAATCAAGGGGCAGGGGACCTTCAAGATGGCAGAGGAGTAAGATGTGGAGATCACATTCCTCCCCACAGATACATCAAAAATACATCTGCATGTAGAACAACCCCTACAGAACACCTACTGAATGCTGGCAGAAGACCTCAGACTTCCCAAAAGTCTGGGCGGGGAACAGACGCCCTCAGGCAACCTACATGCAGAGTCAGGTCCAAATCCAAAGCTGAACCCCAGGAGCTGTATGAACAAAGAAGAGAAAGGGAAATTTCTCCCAGCAGCCTCAGGAGCAGCGGATTAAATCTCCACAATCAACTTGATGTACCGTGCACCTGGGGAATACCTGAACAGACAATGAATCATCCCAATATTGAGGTGGTGGACTTTGAGAGCAACTGTAGACTTGGGGTTTGCTTTCTGCATCTAATTTGTTTCTGGTTTTATGTTTATGTTAGTTTAGTATTTAGAGCTTATTATCATTGGTAGATTTGTTTATTGATTTGGCTGTTCACTTCTTTTTAATTTTATATATATATATATATATATATATATATATATATATATATATCTTTTTTCTTTCCCTCTTTTTGTGAGTGTGTATGTGTATGCTTCTTTGTGTGATTTTCTCTGTATAGCTTTGCTTTTACCATTTGTCCTAGAGTTCTGTCTCCCCTACTTTTGTTCTTTTGTACAGTTTTTAGCGCTTGTTATAACTGGTGGATTTGTTTATTGGTTTGGTTGCTCTCTTCTTTTTTATTACTATATTATTTTTTTATTTTTAATTGTTTTCTATTTTTTATTTTAATAACTTCATTTTATTTTTTTTCTTTCTTCCTTTCTTTCCTTTCTTTCTCTCTCTCTCTCTCTCTCTCTCTCTCCCCCCCTCCCTCCCTCCCTCTCTCTCTCTCTCTTTCTTTCTTATATTTTCTCTGTTTTCTTCTGAGCCATGTGGCTGACCAGGTCTTGGTGCTCCAGCTGGGTGTCAGGCCTGAGCCTCTGAGGTCGGAGAGCCAACTTCGGGACATTGCTCCACCAGAGACATCCTGGCTTCACGTAATATCAAATGGCGAAGCTCTTTCAGAGATCTCCGTCGCAACGCTAAGACCCAGCTCCACTCAATGACCAGCAAGCTACAGTGCTGGACACCCTAAGCCAAACAACTAACAAGACAGAAACACAGCCCCAACCACTAAGAGAGGCTGCCTAAAATCATAATAAGGTCACAGACACCCCAAAACACACCACTGGATGTGGTCCTGCCCACCAGAAAGACAAGATCCAGCCTCATCCACCAGAACACAGGCACCAGTCCTCTCTACCAGGAAGCCTACACAACCCACCGAACCAACCCTACCCACTGGGGGCAGGCACCAAAAACAACAGGAACTACTAACCTGCAGCTTGAAAAAAGGAGACCCCAATCACAGTAAGTTAAGCAAAATGAAAAGACAGAGAAATACACAGCAGATGAATGAGCAAGGTAAAAACACACCAGACCAAACAAATGAATAGGAAATAGGCAGTCTACCTGAAAAAGAACTCAGAGTAATGAGAGTAAAGATGATCCAAAATCTTGGAAATAGAATGGATAAAATGCAAGAAATGTTTAACAAGTACCTAGAAGAACTAAAGAGCAAACAAACAATGATGAAAAACACAATAAATGAAATTAAAAATTCTCTGCGAGAAATCAATAGCAGAATAACTGAGGTAGAAGAACGGATAAGTGACCTGGAAGATAAAATAGTGGAACTAAGTACCACAGAGCAGAATAAAGAAAGCAGAGTAAAGAATAAAGAATGAAAAGAATTGAGGACAGTCTCAGAGACCTCTGGGACAACATTAAACACCAACATTCGAATTATAGGGATCCCAGAAGAAGAAGAGAAAAAGAAAGGGACTGAGAAAATATTTCAAGAGTTTAAAGTTGAAAACTTCCCTAATATGGGAAAGGAAATAGTCAATCAAGTCCAGAAAGCTCAGAGAGTCCCATACTGGATAAATCCAAGGAGAAACATGCCAAGACACATATTAATCAACCTATCAAAAATTAAATACAAAGAAAAAATATTAAAAGCAGCAAGGAGAAAACAACAAATAATGTACAAGGAAATTCCCATAAGGTTAACAGCTGATCTTTCAGCAGAGACTCTGCAAGACAGAAGGGAGTGGCATGACATATTTAAAGTGATGAAAGGGAAAAACCTACAACCAAGATGACTCTACCCTTAAAGGATCTCACTCAGATTCGACAGAGAAATTAAAAACTTTACAGACAAGCAAAAGCTAAGAGAATTCAGCACCACAAAACCACCTTTACAACAAATGCTAAAGGAACTTCTCTAGGCATGAAACACAGGAGAAGGAAAAGACCTACAGTAACAAACCCAAAACAATTAAGAAAATGGTAATAGGAACATATATATTGATAACCACCTTAAATGTAAATGGATTAAATGCTCCAGCCAAAAGACATAGACTAGCTAAATGGATACAAAAATAAGACCCATATATATGCTGTCTACAAGCGACACAGTTCAGACCTAGGAACACATACAGACTGAAAGTGAGGGGATGGAAAAAGATACTCCATGCAAATGGAAACCAAAAGAAAGCTGGAGTAGCAATTCTCATATCAGACAAAATAGACTTTAAAATAAAGACTATTACAAGAGACAAAGAAGGACACTACATAATGATCAAGGGATCAATCCAAGAAGAAGATATAACAATTGTAAATATTTATGCACCCAATATAGGAGCGCCTCAATATATAAGGCAAAGACTAACAGCCATAAAAGGGGAAATTGACAGTAACACAATCATAGTAAGGGACTTTAACACCCCACTTTCACAAATGGACAGATCATCGAAAATGAAAATAAGTGTGGAAACACAAGCTTTAAATGATACATTAAACAAGATGGACTTAACTGATAAATATCAATTTATCAATTGATTTTGATAAATATAGGACGTGCCATCGAAAAACAACAGAATACACTTTCTTCTCAAGTGCTCATGGAACATTCTCCAGGATAGATCATAAATCAAGCCTTGGTAAATTTAAGAAAATTGAAATTGTATCAAGTATCTTTCTGATCACAATGCCATGAGACTAGATATCAATTACAGGAAAAAATCTGTAAAAAATACAGACACATGGAGGTTAAACAATACACTACTTAATAACCTAGAACACCTAGAAACAAATGACAATGAAAACACGATGATCCAAAACCTATGGGATGCAGCAAAAGCAGTTCTAAGAGGGAAGTTTATAGCAATACAATCCTACCTCAAGAAACAAGAAACATCTCAAATAAACAACCTAACCTTACACCTAAAGCAATTAGAGAAAGAAGAACAAAAAAAAAAAAAAACCAAAGTTAGAAGAAGGAAAGAAATCATAAAGAACAGATCAGAAATAAATGAAAAATAAATGAAGGAAACAATAGCAAAGCTCAATAAAATTAAAAGCTGGTTCTTTGAGAAGATAAACACAATTGATAAACCATTAGCCAGACTCATCAAGAATAAAAGGGAGAAGACTCAAATAAATAGAATTAGAAATGAAAAAGAAGTAACACCTGACACTGCAGAAATACAAAGGATCATGAGAGATTACTACAAGCAACTACATGCCAATAAAATGGACAACCTGGAAGAAATGGACACATGCTTAGAAAAGTGTAACTTTCCGAGTCTGAACCAGGAAGAAATAGAAAATATAAACAGATGAATCACAAGCACTGAAATTGAAACTGTGATTAAAAATCTTCCAACAAACAAAAGCCCAGGACCAGATGGCTTCACAGGCGAATTCTATCAAACATTTAGAGAAGAGCTAACACCTATCCTTCTCAAACTCTTCCAAAATATAGCAGAGGGAGGAACACTCCCAAACTCATTCTACGAGGCCACCAACACCCTGATACTAAAACCAAACAAAGATATCACAAAAAAAGAAAACTATAGGCCAATATCACTGATGAACATAGTTGCAAAAATCCTCAACAAAATACTAGCAAACAGAATTCAACAGCACATTAAAAGGATCAAACACCATGATCAAGTGGGATTTATCCCAGGAATGCAAGTATTCTTCAATATACGCAAATCAATCAATGTGATACACCATATTAACAAA
Source organism: Delphinus delphis (assembly GCF_949987515.2). Taxonomy (NCBI): domain Eukaryota; kingdom Metazoa; phylum Chordata; class Mammalia; order Artiodactyla; family Delphinidae; genus Delphinus; species Delphinus delphis. Next base: position 167,834,271 of record NC_082685.1, on the reverse strand, counting down.
TTGAAGGAGAAAAACCATATGATCATCTCAATAGATTCACAAAAAGCTTTTGACAAAATTCAACACCCATTTATGATAAAAACCTTCCAGAAAGTAGGCATAGAGGGAACTTACCTCAACATAATAAAGGCCATATATGACATATCCATAGCCAACATCGTTCTCAATGGTGAAAAATTGAAACCATTTCCAGTAAGATCAGGATCAAGACAAGGTTGCCCACTCTCACCACAATTATTCAACACAGTTTTGGAAGTTTTTGCCACAGCAATCAGAGAAGAAAAATAAATAAAAGGAATCCAAATCGGAAAAGAAGTAAAACTGTCACTGTTTGCAGATGACATGATACTATACATAGAGAATCCTAAAGATGCTACCAGAACACTACTAGAGCTAATCAGTGAATTTGGTAAAGTAGCAGGATACAAAATTAATGCACAGAGATCTCTTGCATTCCTATACACTAAGGATAAAAAATCTGAAAGAGAAGTTAAGGAAACACTCCCATTTACCACTGCAACACAAAGAATAAAATACCTAGGAATAAACCTACCTAAGCAGACAAAAGACCTGTATGCAGAAAACAATAAGATACTAATGAAAGAAATTAAAGATGATACAAACAGATGGAGAGATACACCATGTCCTTGGATTGGAATAATCAACATGGTGAAAATGACTATACTACCCAAAGCAATCTACAGATTCAATACAATCCCTATCAAACTACCAATGGCACTTTTCACAGAACTAGAACAAAAAATTTCACAATTTCTATGGAAACACAAAAGACCCCAAATAGCCAAAGCAATCTTGAGAAAGAAAAACGGAGCTGGAGGAATCAGGCTACCGGACTTCAGTCTATACTACAAAGCTACAGTAATCAAGACAGTATGGTACTGGCACAAAAACAGAAATATAGATCAATGGAACAGGATAGAAAGCCCCGAGATAAACCCACACATATATGGTCAACTTATCTTTGATAAAGGAGGCAAGAATATACAATGGAGAAAAGACAGCCTCTTCAATAAGTGGTGCTGGGAAAACTGGACAGTTACATGCAAAAGAATGAAATTAGAGCATTCCCTAACACCATACACAAAAATAAACTCCAAATGGATTAAAGACCTAAATGTAAGGCCAGACACTGTAAAACTCTTAGAGGAAAACATAGGCAGAACACTCTATGACATAAATCACAGCAAGATCCTTGCACAGCAAAGGAAACCATAAACAAGATGAAAAGACAACTCTCAGAATGGGAGAAAATGTTTGCAGACGAAGCAACTGACAAAGGATTAATTTCCAAAATATACAAGAAGCTCATGCAGCTCAATATCGAAAAACAAAAAACCCAATCCAAAAATGGGCAGAAGACCTAAATAGACATTTCTCCAAAGAAGACATACAAACTGCCAACCAACACATGAAAGGATGCTCAGCATCACTAATCATTAGAGAAATGCAAATCAACACTACAGTGAGGTATCACCTCACACCATTCAAAATGGCCATCATCAAAATATCTACAAACAATAAATGCTGGAGAGCGTGTGGAGAAAAGGGAACCCTCTTGCACTGTTGGTGGGAATGTAAATTGATACAGTCACTATGGAGAACAGTATGGAGGTTCCTTAATAAACAAAAAATAGAACTACCATATGACCCAGCAATCCCACTACTGGGCATATACCCTGAGAAAACCATAATTCAAAAAGAATCATGTACCACAATGTTCATTGCAGCACTATTTACAATAGCCAGGACACGGAAGCAAGCTAAGTGTCCATCGACAGATGAATGGATAAAGAAGATGTGGCACATATATACAATGGAATATTAGCCATAGAAAAGAATGAAAATGAGTTATTTGTAGTGAGGTGGATGGACCTAGAGTCTGTCATACAGAGTGAAGTAAGTCAGAAAGAGAAAAACAAATACCATATGCTAATACATATATATGGAATCTAAGAAAAAAAAATGGTTCTGAAGAACCTAGGGACAGGAGAAGAATAAAGACACAGATGTAGAGAATGGACTTGAGGATATGGGGAGGGGGAAGGGTCAGCTTGGACAAAGTGAGAGAGTGGCATGGACATATATACCCTACCAAACATGAAATAGAGAGCTAGTGGGAAGCAGCCTCATAGCACAGGGAGATCAGCTCAGTGCTTTGTGTCCACCTAGAGGGATGGGATAGGGAGGGTGGGAGGGAGACGCAAGAGAGAGGAGATATGGGGATATACGTATACGTATAGCTGATTCACTTTGTTATAAAGCAGAAACTAACACACCATTGTAAAGTAATTATACTCCAATAAAGATGTTAAAAAAAAATCAAGGGGCCATTCACACGTATGTGATCCCTACGTTACTCCATTCAGAAATTTAATTCCAGGTAGATCATAAATCTAAATGTGAAAGGAAAATTAATAAAGGTTTTATTATTTTCTAATAATAAAGAAGAAAATGGGAGAGAAGAAAATCACTAACTCTAAATGGAAAAAAAAACAATAAAGTGTACCACTTTAAAACTAAGAACTTTTTCTCATCACAAGATACCACTGAGAGAGGGTAAAGGAAAGGAAAAAGATAGTCACACGATGCATATCCAATAAAGGTTTTATATCCAGAGTAAAAAGAACTGCTAAAGATCAGTAAGAAAAACCCAATAAATTCAGACTACCCAATACAAAGATATGGGTAAAGACTTTAACAGGCACTTTCCAGAAGAGGATGCCAAGTGACTGACATACAGATGAAAAGATGATCACTGTCAACCACACCACAATATGACACACGCTACACACACACCAGAGCTGCCGAAGTGACCGGGAGGCAACACTGTCTGTGGGCGCAGTGAGCTCAGGGCTCTGGTCCTCTGCTGGGAAGAGTGCACTCATCCCCTTGGCAACAGCATCTGTGGGCTCTTAGCACCGCCTCCCTCAGCCCAGCTCTCTTGCCGCCTCCCCCTCACACAGCAATGAGTGCTTGCACGCCAAGAGCTGTGAACCCGCGAGAGGTCGTAGCGGCACATTTGTAGTGGCTGGAACTAGAAACAGCCCAATGCCCCCCCAGGGCAGAAGGGGTTCATGATGGTAACGTGGTCATACATGGTAAGCTACCCCAGGAATCCGTGCACCACAAAAGGGGTGCATCTCACACAGAGTGATGAGCAAAAGAAGCAGACACACCTGGCTTCGTGGATGCAAGATTCAAAACCAGGCCGTTCAGAGGTGGGGTAGTGGGTCCCTTGGAGTGGGGAGCAATGACTGACAGGAGGCTGGGGGTTCCAGGATGTCTGGGGGGCATGTTTCTGCATCTGTATCTTGTTTCCCTGGCTGTGTTTGGTTTGATCCAATTCATTGATCTGTGCAGTGAAAAGTTGTCCACTTTCCTGTATATCTGTTTGTAGGGGGCGGAATGGTGGCCCCCAAAACATATGTCCATGTCCTAGTTCGCAGAATCTTATATGATAAAAGAGTGACTATTACATTATACGGAAAACGATGGAATTAAGTTAAGGTTCTTGAGAGGAGGAGCTTACCCTGGATTATTCATGTGGCCTCTCTATCTGAAATGACAATATTCTTCTAAAAGATGGAAAAGACACGCAGAGACACAGAGACGGCCATGTGCAGAAGAAGGCAGAGATTAGAGTGATGCGGCCAAGAGCCCAGGGAACGCCTGGCACTTCCGGAAGCTGGAAGGGACAGGAAGATCCTCCCCTAAAACCCCTGGAGGGAGCTTGGCTCTGCCAGCACGGGAGAGTGATACACGCTCACGCTTCTGCGAAATGGAGTAAAACGGTGATGTCTGCGCCCCACTCTGCACCAAACAGGCAGAGCGGTCGGAGGCCGGGGCCCGAGCAGCAACATGGTGGCCGTTCTCACGCGTGACGCCAACACTTCACCAGGTTTAAGAACCGCAGGGAGAGGCGCCTGCCTGCTGGGCGCCCCATGATGTGGCCCTCAGAGAGGGAAGCAGCAAAACTGCCAGATTTCAGGCTGCACTGAGGCCCGTCCAAGGTCGGAGGCGTGAATCTAACTCGACAGCGTCAGTCCCAGCCGGTGGTGTCATTTTCTCCTGCAATGGTTAGACACTCGGGGCAGATGGATGGGTTTAATCAGAGCTGGGATGTTTCCAAGAGAAAGGTCCCCTGTGTCCAGATGGACACCACTGCTGCACGTGAGCTCAAGGGTATCACTAGGGTGATATCTGAGGTGCCCCTGGCTGATGGGATGTGAATGACCTCGGGGTGGGGAGACTCAGGCAGCCTCAGGTATTAGCTTCCTGTTGCTGCTGTAACAATTTACCACCATCTTAGTGGCTTAAAACAACACAAATGTATCTTCAGGTTCTGGAGAAGTCCAAAAAAGGTCTCACTGGGCTAAAATCAAGGTGTCATCAGGGCTGCAACCCTTTCTGGAGGCTCGAGGGGAGAATCTACTTCCTTGCCTTTGCCAGCTTCTGCGGGCTGCCCGCACTGCTTGGCTTGTGGCTTTTCTTCCATCTTCAAAGCCAGCGACAGTGCATCTCTTTGCACTCTCTTCTGTGTTCATAGCTCCCCTTACTCTCTTCTTCTGCCTCCCTCTTCCACTTTTAAGGGCCCTTGTGGTGATGCTGGGCCCACCCAAATAATCCAGGATAATCTCCCTATGTTAAGGTCACCTGATTAGCAGACATAATGCCACCTGCTACCTTGATTCCCCTCATTACTAAGCTGACATATGCCTAGGTTCGGGGATTCGGATGTGGACCGCTGTAAAGGGCCTCAATTCTGCCTATCACACCTCCGATGCAGGTCTCCTCCTCTCCAGGTTTATATTATTCCATTTGGTTCCTGATATGGGAGAGAAAAGAGGGGCTTCCCTGGCATCATCCTGAATAGAGGCTAAGGCATCGGGATTGAGAGCTTTCCCTCCAAAGACTAAGAGGCTTTGTACAGAAGCCAGTACCCTCAGCAAGTAGTGAGAGCTCTAGAAACATGACTGCCAAAGAGCCTCAGATTCCAAAATTCAAAGTTAGAGACTGGAGAGTTTTTGCAATTTGTATATTGGTCCTGAGTTAAGTCACACCTAGGAGAACAAGAGCCCGCCAGGACTGGGGTGGCATATGCTCCAAGGTGAGAGACGGAGGCAAAGCAGGGACTATGGAGACGCAAGGTGAGGGCAGAATAGACCCCAGAACAGAAGCAGGATGAAGGGCTGCCTTAGTCTTCCTGCCAAAGAGCTTTTGTTGGGAGAGGAGGAAAACAGCTGGTGTTCCACCTGCATTGAATCAGGAGCAATTTAGGACAATCGCTGAGAGGTGAGTTAATTGTTTAATAATGATACCTCATTCATTCCGTTCTCAACTAAACCTCTGTTTACTTCCCAGGAGGGAATTAATGTGCATTAAGTACCTACTAATGGGTCAGACAGAACTCCAGGTGCTTTCCTCACTTTGCCTTCAAGGCTTTGCTGAGAATGCAAACCTGGGTCCCAAGAACCCACTGGTAACTGGGCTTAAGAAACTAACACAAGATTGTAAATCAACTATACTCCAATAAAATTAAAAAAAAAAAAAAAGATTCTAGCAGCCAAATCTTCCTCAGTGATATCTGGGTTGGACTCAGCGGGGCAGTGTACCTGGTCTAGGCTGGGGCTCACTCATAGATCTGTCCTCAGCTGCTGAGTTGCCTGGGGGCTGGCTGGTGCAGGGTGGCCTCAGCTGGATGTCTCACGCTACTCCAAGAGGTCTCCTATCCCCAAGCACAACAGTTCTGACTTGTTCACAAGGGTGGCAGGGTAGCGTTCTCTCAAGGGGCACATATGGCCCCTTGAGGCCTGCTCTTGAAGCTGATACAGCATCATCTCTGCCACATTCTCTTGGTCATGGCAAGTTATGAGGTCAGCCTAGATTCAAGGAGTGGAGACAGGAACTGCACCTCTTGATGGAAGAGCTTCAAAGTCACATTGCAGACAGGGAGGAAAATAATTGCAGTCATTTTTGCAAACGTGCAGTTTTTTTCTTTTTCCATGCATCAATAGGACTCTCTAGATTAAAGCTTCCTCACAATGGTTCCCAAGGAAGTACAGATAAAGGCTCCTCAGATATATGTGTGTACATGTTTGTGCGTGTGCATGCATGTATTTGTGTAAGGAAGAAATTAGGGATTTCAGCAACCATTTTTAAGGATGAAGCATTTACATTTTGTTAGTTGAAGAATCCATGCATGTCTTATATTCGCCTCCCACCACCAAAACACACCTACACGTTGTATTCGGTTTCCTTTGCTAATAGCTGCCAGTCTTTCTTTTTTCTTTTTAATTCGTTCACCTGGTACTCCTGCTGTATCCAGCCGGGAAAACAGGGGCCATTCCAGGCAGTTCAATAGAGAACCTTCAATATGGAAAACTGGTTACAAAGATGTTAGAAGAGACGGAAAACCAAACCATGAGGCAATCCAAGGATGAGCTAGGGCAGGAAGAGCTGCTAGGGCTGCAAAGGTATCAGGAAGAGGTGGGTCTTAGCAGAGCCCAGAAGCCAGGCCTTCTGATGGGAGCTGGGTCCTCAGGAGGGGCTGCCTGGCAGGAGATGGAACCACCGCCAACACCAGCGGCTGCCAGAGACACCTCCTGGAGCCGAGAAGCAGAAGAGAGGGTCCCTGGCAGCTGCAACCTCCCTGCAATGCCACCCACAGGCCAACCCCAGCCAGGAGCTAGGCTGCATGCAGTCCCAAACCATCTCAGCGTCTGACAAGGAAGGACTGTCCCCACTCACGCAGGTAGCGGTGCGCTGGGGGCAGCTTTGCTCCATCTGCCCATCTTTCCCAGGTCTGCAGTGAAGAGCAGATGCTCCGTTCTCATGGCAGAGAAGGGAAGCAAGAGCCGGCCAATGACCACCATGTGAGGCTCTGCTGGGTCGCAGAAGGGCACCATGTCCCCACTGCTCACACCTCATTGGCCAGAGAAAGTCACATGACCAAGCCCTGCATCCCCTCTGCTCACACTTCATTGGCTGAAGCAAGTCACATGGCCAAGCTTGACATCAATGGAAGAGCCCCTTCCCCACAGTGAAGCACCGGCCATAGGCAGGAGAGGTAATCCTCTTGCAGAAAAAGCAGCTCTATTAGTTTCCTTTGGCTGCCGTAAGAAATCACCACACACTTAGTGGCTTACAGCAACACAGATTTATTCTCTTCCAGTGCTGGAGGCCAGAATTCTGAAATCAGTCTCACTGGGCTAAAGTCAAGGTGTCACAGGGCTGGTTCCTTCTGGAGGCTCCAGGGGAGAATCCCTTTCTTCACCTTTTCTGCTTCTGGAACTGCTTGCATTTCCTCTTTCGTTACTCCTCCCTTGCATCACTCCAACATTACCTCCATTGTCACATTTCCAACTTCCACTTCTGATCTCCCACCTCCGTCTTTCCTTGACAAGGACCCTTGTTAATACATTGGATGCATTCAGCATGGCGTCCCCACCTCAAGATTTTTAACCTGACCTCATCTGCAAATCCATTTTGCCGTATAAGGTAGCATTCCAATGTCTGACGACTGGGGCGGGGACATCTTGGGGGCCATCATTCAACCCACTACAGCAACAATAGCTCAATCCACCAGCAAGCAAGCTGGAGCAATGCAATGTGCAGTGACCAGGCTCCCGCACCAGACAGCAGAGCAGAGGAAGGGCAGGGAGGTCTCCTGGAATCGCCTCCAGTCCCCTGCTTTATCAACACCACAGCTATTGTGATGTAAACATACTTCCTGTATGCAGAGGGGCCCCAATCCCACCCATGAAGGAAAGAAATTCACAGCTCCTTGCCTGCCACATGAGCTTGTGAAGACTTGCTACAGTTTGTACAGCCCAGTGTCTGACACTCTGATTACTGAAGTAAACAAAGATCATAAATCAGGTCTCTCTCCTCTGAACACGTGGTGTTCATACCATTCTGGAGGCAGGTCACAACATGGCTGTGTGCATCTTCAAGGCCAGTGGGAGGGAGAATCTCTTTCACTCCAGGTTGTTAAGATGGAGTCTTATGTAACATAATGTGGTCATGGGAGGGCCATGCCCACTCCTTTGTCATACCTTGTTGGTTAGAAGTCACAGGTTCTACCTACACTCAAGGGGAGAAGATTATACAAGAGAGTGAGTCATTGAGGGTCATCATAGGGTGTGTCTGCTAGAGTTAGATACAGATAGATAAATGGACAGATGGATGGACGGGTAAGTGAGTGAATGCGTAGATGGATGGATGGATAAATAGACAGAGGTGATAAATAGGTAGCTAGATACACAGGAGTTTATTCAAATGAAAAGTAACTGAGAAGACTTGAAAATATGTTATATTGGTACTATCAATAAACATGTGGATGCCTGTTCCTTACAGAGCAAAAATAAAGCTAACAGAAGAAAGGTGCAGGTAAACACAATTTCTTAACTGTATAAAAAAAAAACAACTCTGAAAATCCAGTGTCCAGAGGGGGAAGGAAGGGGTGGTCTGAGGAAGGACCACGTTCTCTATTCCTCAGGTGTTTATGGAGAGGTCATAGGGACACTCAGTGCTGCCTCTGCTATTGTGATGCTGAGAAGGATCTCAGTAAGCATTCATGGTGGGTCCTAATGGCCCCAAGTCCCTTCCAGCTCTGGGTACCAATTACTCTTGGGCTTCATAACTCCAAAGCTTTGAAATGGATTTTTTCAAAAATAAAGAAAAAAACTTTTAACAAGGTGGGTATAGAGGGAACATATCTCAGCATAATAAAAAACCATTTATGACAAACCCACAGCCAACATAACACTCAATGGTGAAAAGCTGAAAGTCTCCCTGCTAAAATCAGGAACAAGACAAGGATGCGCACTCTCACCACTTCTATCTAACATAGTATTGGAAGTCCTAGCCACAGCAGTTAGACAAGAAATAGAAATGAAAGGTATCCAAATTGGAAGGGAAGAGGTAAAACTGTCACTATTTACAGATGACATAACACGCTACATAGAGAGCCCTAAAGTCTCCACACAAAAACTATTAGAACTAATAAATCATTTCAGCAAGGTAGCAGGATACAAGATTAATATATAGGAATTTGCTGCATTTCTATACACTTATAATGAAAAGTCAGAGAGAAAGTTTTTTTAAAACTCCCATTTAAAATCTCATCACACACAAAAAAAAAACCTAGGAATAAACCTCCCCAAGGGGATTAAAGACCTATACACTGAAAACTATAAAACATTGATAAAGGAAATTGAATATGATTCAAAGAAATGGAAAGATATCCCATGCTCTTGGATTGGAAGAATTAATATTGTTAAAATGGCCATACTACCCAAAGAAATCTACAGATTCAATACAACCCTTATCAAAAGACCTATGACATTTTTTCACAGAACTAGAAAAAAACTAATCCTAAAATTTATATGGAACCACAAAAGACCCAGAATTGTCAAAGAAATCCTGAGAAGAAAGAACAAACCTGGAGGTACAACGCTTCCAGACTTCAGACTACACTACAAAGCTACGGTAATCAAAACAGTGTGGTATTGGCACACACACAAAAAAACATACACACAGATCAATAGAACAGAATAGAGAGCCCAGAAATAAACCCATGTACTTAGGGTCAATTAATCTGCAACAAAGGGGGCAAGAATACACAATGGAGAAAAGACAGTCTCTTCAACAAATGGTGTTGGGAAAGCTGGACAGCTACACGTAAAACAATGTTATTAGAATATTCCTTCACACCACATACAAAATAAATTCAAAATGGTTTAAAGACCTAAATGTAAGACATGACACCACAAAACTCCTAGAAGAGAGCACAGGCAAAACATTCTTTAACATAAATCATACAAAAGACTGATTTTCTTAAATCAGTCTCCTAAAGCAAAAGAAATAAAAGCAAAAAATAAACAAACAGGACCTAATCAAACTTACATACCAGATGGCAAAACCACACCAGCAGCTACAGAGGACAACCTGGCATCTGAGCTGCCATAGCCCCTTTCATCTGCTTCAGAACAGCGTGTTTGCAGGGAAGACAGAGGAAGTCAAGTTCTCTGACCTGGAGCAAGACTTCCTGGACTCAAAGCCAGTTCTGCTGTCCTGGGGATTCATCCTTCCTGCACCCGCTTCTGAATGGCTAAGTGGGGATGGCAACACCCCTGCTCAGGGCTGCTGGGACAAGTAAGTGGGCCCCAACAAGCATCCTCATCGAATGCTAGTTTCCTTCTTTCCCTCCCCCCGTACGCTCCCCCTCTCTGGGAAGAAAGCTCCTCAATGGATTGAAATCTCTTCTTATCTGTGTGGGTGTCTCTTTAACCCACAGCCCACCCCCTGCAGATATTACACAGGTGGGGAAGGAGCCAGAGGCCCAAGAGCATCACTGTGGGTCCACAGGGCCTTCTGCACTTCAGACCCACACTGGGGGTCCACCGTGGCCAGCCGGCTGGGGGAAGGCCAACAGGCAGCTCTAAAATAATGGATGGAGTAGACATGAGTGAGGATAGAGGAATAATAATGGAGCTGTGGAAGACAATCTGGCCTTTTTTCACACTTTGGTAGCGTAAATCCACACTGCCCCTTTGATCACAAGAGAGCCCCAGGAGCAGAGAATCCATTCCAACAGCAGGTGGCAGCCCCTCTCCTTGGTGGCTGTGAAACCAATGCAGTGGCTCACCATCAGCCCCGGGAAAAGAAGGGACAGGATGGGAGCGATCAGAGTTCACACGCATGGCAAAAGTGGGTATTATTTTGTGAAACTTTGGATATATGGTCCTGGCATGGGATGTAAACTTTATTTCTCACCATGGATGCAGTGAAATGCTTTGAAGTCACAGGAAGGGAGGTATTGACCCCTGTCTTCACAGGAACTGGGCAAGAGCCAGCCAAGTGCACACATGGAGTCCAGGGGAACACGCAGAGCCGTCCTTCACCAGCTATCAACACGTCCTCCAAGCTGCACCTAGCCCAGGGGGCTCGGCCGGCTCTCCAGCCCACCGTCCATCAGGCCTTGCCATTCTGGTGGGTGATAAGTGGAGGGTGGGCTGTTTCTGTGGCTCTCCACAGCTGAAGCTCCCAGGTCTGCACCTCCCCAGGCACCTCCACGGCTCTGGAGACTTTGTCCCAGTTTGGGGAAATGTTCGCGACTGTTCAGGAGAATTAAGAGAGAGTGAGCGAGCCTATGGGCTTGGCATGCTACAAGATGTCTGGAAGGAAGGAGGCCCAAGAAACTCTTAGCTTTAGTGGTCTGCCTCTGCAGAGGGGCTGGGGGCTGAGACCTCAGCCATACGGGACTCAGTCACAGGTCATCCATGGTCTATGCTGGGAGCGCTGGTGGGGGCCCGTCTTTGGGTAGCAATTTGACAATAATCACCAAATATAAATACACATAATTCCATTTTAAGAAAGTCATCTCACAGGACACCCTCCGTTGGTGGTTGATGAAATGAACAACAGAGTATCCTGGAGCATCGTTTGCAACAGCAAAGCAGGACAGACTCTGCAGAGGGAGATGGAGTGAGCGCCTTACAGCATCTCTGCCATGGGGCGCTGCCAGCTGGCCGGACTTAGCCCTACATGGGCTGAGAAGGGAGGATCTGCAGGGATATTTTAAGTGAAAAAAGTGAAATGCTGTACAGTGTGTATAATATGATCCTATTGGTATTTTTATAGGTATAACCCTGAGTGTATGCTTAGAGAATTTCTGGCTTGCCCAGAAAGACACATGCAGTTAATAAGAAGGGGTCTGGTGTCTGGAATGTGCTGTCCTGTTTGCATTTTTCACCGGGGAAAACAAGCATGTGAAACAGCAGTGTTAAGTGTACTGTCTGCTTTTGCTTGCTGTATAAGATAACATTTGTATAAACAAAAGAGTACTGAAGCTTAACAAGAGATGCAGTGAAACCAGGACTAAATCGATACTGTTTAAGCCCTGTTATATAAGGGGGAAGTTTGCCGGGCTCTGTACTGAGTAAGATTTCTGGTTGCACACTAAACAGTGAATAAATGGTTATTGATAATAGCAGCGAAAACGTCCTCTGTTCGCTCCTGCGACTCGGTTCATTTCACAGGGGGATGAGACACATCCGAGGGCTAGTAAAAGGGTCAGACAACAGTTTACAGAAAAGACCCATCCTGTGTTTTCCTTTATGCCTTAATTCCATAACTCAACCTCACCCTGGGCCCCAGCTGCTTCTTTTGATTAAATCAGTGGGCAACTGTGTTAACATCTCTTTGGGACACTGATGCTCCAGCCTGTGCATGCTGGAGAATTAATAAACACCACGCAAAAATAGGCTGCCTTAAAATGTGTGCATTGTTCCCTAACACACGGCCAGGGACAGATCAGGCTCCCCGCAGGGTGAATGGGGCAGTGGGGGTGGGTGGCACCGGGAGAGTGTGTGAAAGTGGGCGAGGCAGGAAGAGGACCCATCTCCTCTTCATCCTGAGCACATCTCAGACTCTGTCCCTTTGTGGGAGGGCGACCAGAGGAAACAGGACAGAGCTCAGGGCATTTTCAAAAGGAAAAGTGGGAGGAAGGGGCTGGAAGAAATAGAACGAGGGGAGGCAAGAGGGCTGAGGACCCTGGAACTGTCTGTGCACCCATCACTCCCGCAGCCTTGAGAAGGGAAAAGGCAGGAGGACTTGGAAAGGAGGGAGAGATGGTCACAGATGAAGCAGAAAAGAAGAGAAGCTGAGAATAAACTGGGCGTGATGCTCTAAAGAAGTTGATGCTGGTATTGCAACCAGCACAGGAAGACAAGGACCGATGTGCTCCTGGCTCCCCAGTCCTCTGGCTCCCCTCACCTGGCTACCCACACGCTGCAGGAAGCATTTTAGAACCACTGTGCTTCACAGGTTCTTGCAGCTCCGGACTCAGGAGTCACCCCACCTCAGAGGACCAGGGTGGACAGCCTTCCTGCCTTTCTAGCCATCTCAAACCTCTTGGCTGCAGCAGCATCTGGACCACTGGTTTGGCACTACACAGGCAGGGCGAAGGCGAAACCAGCAGGGGGAGGCCGTGGCACGGGCCTGGGGCAAGGCATGTGCCAGGCCGCTCACCTGCAGCTCCGGGACGCAAGGAGAGATGAGCCATGGACTCCAACTCTGCTCTTGAAAATTTATCATGGATATTGTCCCCCCCAGTGCCCAGAGGGACCCCATGGAAGTTCGAGCCCTGATCCTTCTTGTTCCAAACTCTGTCTAGACGGTGTGATGTAATGCTGCTTGATACCTTACACCTTGGGGCTCTTAATGTGAAAGTCCCCACGTGCTCGCCAAATGAACACAGCTTAAAAACACTCACAGCGCTGCGTCTGGGATCCAAATTTACTTATACGAAATTTAAAGTTGTAGCCTTAAGTTACCCCCAAAAAGTAAGCTTCTGCAGGAAAGGATCAACATTAGCACCCAGTATATGGGGATCCAGGTCGCCCTTTGCTCTGAAAGTGTCAGAGCGGGTCCTGTAGGTTATCTGACTCCCAGTTCCAGTTACCTCCCTACTTGCCTGCCTCTGCTCTAAAGGCTGTGTAAGCTAAGATGCAGATCACCTGCCACCTTTGCTGTTAGGGACAGCCATGAGACACTATTCCAGCCAGTGAGGTGTGGGCAGAAGTCCCTGAGGGATACAGCCCTTCTAGAATAAAATGGCAAAGCCGCCACAGGAGAAATCCTTCGGCCCATCACGCTTTGTCCTTCCTCTTCTATGTTTACTCTGCCTGGAATGCAGGCACGATACCCAGAGTTTCAGCAGCCACCTTGTGATGTGAAGACAAAGTCACGTGCTAAAAATGGCAGAGGAAAGAGGCAGATCAGTGTGGGTCCTGGTTGATGCTTGTAAACAGCTACAGCTATTCTGGGCAGAAAACTTGGAATTGCTTGTCACAGGAGAAAAAAATAACACCTATCTTTTTTAACTCACTGTTATTTGAAACATCCCTAATTTGCAGCCAACCTACATGAAACAGTAGATAAAGGCCAATAAAGATTGTAATAAAATAAAGTTATAATAAGATGAATGTAATAAAATTACATACATATGCATTATTAGTTTTGATGTATATTTAAATTAAGTGAGATAGGTATATAAAATTGTTTTTAAATTTTAAAGCAGTGTTGATATTATGTTATTTCTCACCCCTAAAAGCCTTTGACATGTCAAAGATAGTGGGAAAAAAATCAATGCTTCTGGATCATTGTGAAAAATCCCAGCCCAGTTGGGACTACCATTCCACAACAAAAATGAAAAAGTGGAAAAGTTCCCCTGGAAGAGATTCTAACAATCTTGCTTGTCTCGCACACGAGTCCCTTAATCGTTGGGCAGCAAAAGGTCTTGCAGAATGTAACTCGGTCACAGAAGCCCAAGGAGCCGATCGCAGGAGCAGACAGAAAACTGATAAAGTCCAGAGCAGAACAGGGGCCAGGATGCTAGAGAAAACAAAGAGGCGTGTGCAGAAAGCCTGAGCACCCTCAGAGCCCCAGCTGTGAGCAAGGGCAGACCCACCAATCTGCGGCTTTGCCGATTTCTGATTCTGAACCAGACGATGCTATAAATAAGGCCAGGAATAAATATTCCACCAGCGCATCCCTTGTCTCCTCAGCTTGTGCTTGCTCTGCTGCCGAGCAAGGCTGTCCCCACTTCTGCCTCATTATCCTAATGTCTCCACCATCAAAAAGGATGGGAAGACTGCTCTTGTGAGCCCCACGGTCTGCGCCCACGTCAAGGCCGGGCCAGTCTGTCTCCCTCTTGTCTTGGATTTTGTGTCTTGGCAGGAACAATTTAAAAGAGAGTAACAAATGACCCAGGCACGGGCTGCTTGAAGCCCGTCTAAGCAGGGTGATGTCTTAATATCACCAGCCTCTCATCATCGCCACCCTCCCACCCCAACCAGCACTAAGCATCCTGCTTAGGCCGAGTGTTTGGTGGCAAAAAAATTTGACATTTGCTCTGGGAGCCAGGATGAGCAATCAGACTCAGCAAAATTAAGAGAGAAATAATAAAAGTGAGTGACCCTTTACTGACCGATCACAACTGATTGACTGAGTGCCTGAACAGCCCTGAGCGCTGTCAAGAGGAACCACGTCTTAGTCTGTTCCCGGCAGGCGTGACCAGGCACCGCAGAAGGAGCGGCTTGAACAACAGACTTTATTCCTCACGGCTCTGGAGGCTGGACGGCCAAGATCAGGGTGCCTGTGTGCCGCTTGTTCTGGTCGAAACTCTCTTTCTGGCTTGCCGACGGCCGCCTTCTCCCTGTGTTGTGATGACCTGAACAGCTCACAGAGCAGCGTTCCCCTCAGTCACCCATCGGGAAGGACCCGATCAGCAGGTGTAGACACAGGCGTAAAGCACGGGGTCTTGTGTGAAATAAACACTGCAGCTAGGGGCGGCCCTTGAATCCCAACCGGCCTCCTCCTGCAAGGCCAACTTGTTTCAAAATTAAATGGACGTGTGCATGGACTTTCTTGGTGTTCACAGCACACTTACCCAAAAAAACAATTCTTTTAAAATGGTTGATTTTTTAAAGTGTTCCTGTGGATGACTAGCCAGAGCTTACGTGAGATGAGCTATAGGGAGAACCCGCACTCACAGCTCAGGAGCCGCCAAACCGGGGTAAGAAGCCCCCTGTCGGATGAGGAAGTGCAGATTTGGTCCCTTCAGGGGTCACCTGTCACCCTTCCTCTCTTGGGGCACTATGTGAGCATCTTCCAGTGCCGACGCAGCCAGAGAGACCGTGGATGCCCTTCAAGAACCTCTCCCTCAGACCCCTCACCTCTGCAGCTCCCACACCTTTGTCATGCACACAAGGCACTCCCAGCTGTGTGTGCCTGTGTGTGTCAAGGCCATCTGCAAGGCATCCTCCTTTCTCGGGTTTGTAACTTCCACCGTCACCCACGATATTCCTTCCTTATTGCCAAGCCAAAAGGCTTGGCTACTTTTTCCTTTTTTATAAAATTTAACTTTTTCCTTTCAAAAAGCAGAAAAGGAGCTTATGACAAGGAAGAAGACAAATGTTGCTTCTGTCTCTACGTGGACGCACATGATTTTAGTGTTTTCGCCAGCCCTGGATCTTCGACTCTCAATTCATGACTGGCCTCCACTGGGAAGAAGGAACCAGACGTTTACAGGAGGTGGCAGCTGGGCCCCGGGCAGATCGGGAAGAATGGACATGGCAGTCCCTGAGTCAACAAGGCCAGGGCCTCAATGGCCAGACCTGCCTAATAGGGCAGAGTAGTGGGTGCAAAACGGTGGATTCCAAAGATCTGTTTCTCAGACTCTGCAAATTCGACGTTATTTGGAAAAAGAGTCCTTGCAGATGTAGTTAAGAATCATGAGACGAGACCAACCTGGATTTTCCAGGCGGCCTTAAGTCCAATGATAAATGTCATTACAAGAGACACAGAGAAGACAGCCACATGATGACTGACGCAGAGACCAGGGTGAAGCTGCCTTCAGCCCAGGCACAGCTGGAACCTCCAGAAGCTGGAAGAGGCAGGAAGGATCCTGCCCTGGAGCCCTTGGAGAGAGCATGGCCCTGCCTACACCTTGATTTCAGACTTCCAGAAATCAGGTGTAAGCCCCGCTCCACCCTTGTTAGCTGTGTGGCCTGAGCAGGCCACCCAACCTCTCTGTGCCTCAGCTTTCTCATCTGTAAACTACCCCACAGACTTCCTATGGCGACTGAGGCAACGTGTGTAGCACGTTGTGTAGCAACGTGTGTAGCGTGCTTAACCCATATCTGCTACATAAGTGACAACATTACACATTAATGGAACACTAAGTGTTAAAAATTATTATGTAGGAAGTTCACTGACTGGCCTAGATGCTCGTGGTACACTCTTTGGAAAAAAAAAGAAGCACGTTACTAACTCATGTGTACAGGAATAATTTCACATCTAGCTATTCATTTGTGTGTCTTGTGTTTGTAGAAAAATGTCTGGATGGATAAAAGGCACAATATTAACAATAAGGACGGCAGTATGTGTGCCTCTCTTAGCTATATTTTTCGGAGTTTTCCGTAATGAACACATGATCGTATACCCAAAAAGATGAAGGGCATCCTACTTCTGCATAAAGGCAGGGCTTAATATTTGCTTTTTCATTTTCTTAACCGCAGGGGCAGCGGTAACAAGAACAGTGACTTTTAAAGCTCAGGCCCCAGGACCCACCTCTTGGTGCCATAGTGATGTAGCTGTGCGTTGAAAATCACTGGGCTTTCAGGTTGGTTGGTTGGTTGATCAGTGTTTGGGGGAAGTGCAGGCAGGGGTGACTTCAAAATCGAAGGAGGAATTTGCAACTAACTAGGCGTCATGGATGAGCAGGGGTGACGTAAAGAGAAGCAGCCCATCAAAATGGTTGCTATTGCACCAGGATGACTCCAACAATCATTGCTTTTTAACTGAAATGAGGCCCTTGAGAGGAGGGGTCAAAGGGCCAAGGGAAGGGGCAGTGAGGTCAAGTGTGCACAGTCTGAGTCTAGGATGCGGCCTTGGACCTTCCAGTGAAACCTAAAGGCTGTGGGCAGTTACGCTCAACACGCCACCTTCACCGTGAGTCTGCAAGAAGGCTGCCTGCAGGCCTTTCACGTGAGTCACACAATGTCCGTTCTGAGCAGGGAGTGCTCAGTCACCTAAGAGGACTTGAAAGTGGTTGGCACTTGCAATGAATACTAATGCCAGGTCCGGTGCAAAACGAAGACCAACCCATGAACTTAGGGGAACGTACCGTGACGTCCCAGCATCTTTTGGGGGCTCCACTGCAGAGGCAACGTCAAATGCGCTGAAGGGCTGTTGACGAGTCCCAAGGCTTCCGCCCAACACACCCTAACTTGTATGAAAAGACGGAGGGACATTCCAGAGTGACTGGCTCCGGCAATCCCTGCCCCTGCGGGGCCTGGCTCAGCGGGCCCCCAGGCTGGGGGGCTTTGTATCGTCACTGGCTACTTGTTCAGCACCTCCACTCATTGACGGCAGCCATTCTTCTCAAGGCTGAGAAGTAGCTGGAAACTGCCTGATTCTCAAGGCCCGGATGTGCACAACAGCTGCCCTTTGCCAGCTACATCCTGCGAGTTTCAGAAACCAGAGGGGAATTCAGACACCTGTGGACCCACCAGGCACCCAGGCAGAGGGAATGGAAATACACCCTCCGAGAAGGCTGGGGAGAAGGCCCACGTCTGGGTCATGCACGATGTTTTAAGACAGAGGACAAGGAATGGTCTGGAGTAATCGGGTCACTGCTGGAACTGCAAAGGATGTCTCCTACTGAGTCAACGAGATGGAGTGGGTCAGAACACACCCTGAACAGTCGGGCTGCATGTAACATGCTGTTCCCTGCACATCAGCTGTGACTTCTGGCTCTGTCATACGGTAACAGTTCTTGCAGCTCCGGGGACTGGGGGGAGGACCAACTGAGTTGTCCCATGGGCACAGGGGTTAGGAAGGGCTTTGAGCCCGGCCCGCTACCACCCACATGCAGCTGCTAACAGGGCGGTCAGAAGCGGGAAAGCCAACGCAGGAGAGGAAACTCCGGGTCCAGGATCTACTGGCTGGGGCAGTCCTCATCTAGAGGAAACCGCGCCCGGGATGGGAATCCTTTTCTGGTGGTGTTTTGGAGAGAGCGGAACTACTGACAAGGTAGCAACTTCCTAAGGGGCCTGGCCCCCAACTCCTAGCAAATATAAGACTCCCTTGGGAAGCAAGGGCACACACGAGCCCCCGTCCCTGGGAAGGGGTCAGCAGAGAACGCTGCGAGCTGGGCTCTGACCCTCACTTCACTCGGCCACACCCGCGGCCTCACCGGACACAGGCCAGTCAGCGGAGCCCACACCATGCCCACTGTCACATACCGATGAGACTCAAGTCCCTAACTGTGGATCTTGGCTCTAAGGGGTCCAGAATCACTGGGGCCAGGAAACCAACAACACGGGTTCCCGGGCCCCAGCCCAAAGCCTCTACCCAACAGGTCTGAATTGGACCCACCTTTCCGATGAACGAGTCCAGGTCACTCTGATGCCGTGGTCTGCAGTGACCCTCGAGAAACACCACACTGGGGCCTGCAGCTCAAAGTCAGCCCGCAGGTGCGGCGACAGCACTGCCCAAGTTCACCAGCCACGCAACCTCCCAAGGCCCGCCCAGCCCTGCAGACCCCGAAGGCACAGCCGTCCCCACCATCTGGCAGCCCCCTCAGGCAGACACACAGGGCCCCGGGACGGGCTGGGGGTGCATTCCTGAACTGTGTCAATACACCCGCAATGTCCTCTGTGAAAGAGGCCGCGGGGAAATCAGAATCCTGCATTTCACTTTGGCTTTTCCTGCCTAAATGCCTGCAGAACAAACTTCACCAATATCCCTCACACTTTAGGGAAGTGACAATTGTTTACGAGATACAAGATACTATACTATGAAAACGTTACAGAAATGATTACATGGAACAAGTCTTATAAGTACTTAAAGACTTTATTATATTAGACGAACTGAAATCTATGGAAACACAGTTCCATTGAACACATTCTTTATGCACTATACTTAAAAATATAAAATACAAAACGAATTTAAAGTACTTATATTAAACCAAGTTTTCCTTCTGTTTTTTTGTTTAGCTTTCTTTGACACCATAAAAGAAAGAAAGAAAGAAAACGAACAGAAAGAGTATATTAAAAGAAAACTACTAGGTAGAATTTTTTTAAACTTTTACTTTACCTATCATATTTAATATTTCCAAGACTATTTGGCCACGGAGAATCATACACATCGCACTCAAAGTTGTGTGATCACCAGTCCCCTGAGAGCTAGAGGACCAAACAGAGCACGTCAGGGAGAGGGGGCAGCTGGCGGCACAGCCCCGCACGGTCAGGGAGAGGGGGCAGCTGGCGGCACAGCCCCGCACGCCCTCCAGGCCCTGCCGTCCCCAGAGGCCAGGACGAGGACAAGGTGGCGGGAGGATGGGCCCAGGAAACAGCATCGCTGCCGCTCAGTCAAGGCTGCCTAAAGGTCACGGCCACTCGTGCAGGGCTGGGAGGACCTTCAGACAGACGGAGGAGGGAGTTAGGAAGGAGGATGGTCTTCCCCCCGGACGCTCCGGTACTTGGCCATGTCCTCAGGAAATACTTTAGAGAGTTCTTGAATCAACAGGCTTTTAAATTTCTAAGAAGAAAAATATACACGGTCAAGATATTTTTGCATGTGATCCATCACCCAAGTTAAAGACGATGCCCCACCAGAGCCTCAAACTCAAAAGAGAAACTGGGCTTTCCGTGCACTGTCTGCTCATCTCCCTGGATGCCACACCTGCCAAACCGCAGCAGGAAACTGCTTGCAACTATGCTGCAGGTACATCAGGTACATGGAGAACTACCTGAAAGAGGAATGTTCATTCAAAGACTACTTCTTCCCTCCTGCCTCAAATGACAAGGAGCCCTCTCGCACGGAGCCAGCCACTCAGGTGGAAATGATTAGAGCAAGTGTAACAGGAGTCTTCACGTAATTAAGCAATTATTCATTCAAACCACATCAAACCCATTGTGTGCAAACAGCTCTCGATCAAAGCTTTCAGAGCACCTAGAAACCTGTCTTCTCCAAATACCACGCTCCTTGAGCCTTCGTATCAGCATAACGTTTGTTTTAATCCAATCTTAAAAGCAGCTAAATATCTGCCAGCATCTCAAAACCCTTTCTTATAAGCTGTACAGAAAGGCAGCACCGTGCATATAAACAGAGATGGTCCTTACGTAGGTCAGGAACACATCCTTAAAGGAGGCTACATGCGAACCCTACAGAAAGCATTTAAGACAGAACTCATGCAACTTTAATCACTCAACCCACCAGGCATACAAACTGCACTGTGAGACATTCACAATCTCATGAGAGGAAATGACACCAAGAGGCAACAGAAAGGGGTGCAAACTGAACAAATAGCACGGTCGCTAGTGTCACCGCCGACAGGCCATCTCCAGGCGCAGAGGCAGGGAGGCGAACAGGAGCGCGGGCAGCCGGGAGCACATCGCCCTGCGGCCGCGGCCCAGTTCTTAAGGGGAAGGGCGGGGCTCTTTCTGCCTGTCGTCCCCTGAGCTGGACGATCCGGCTCGCCCGCAGACTGGCCCAAAGGACCCCAGCTGGCTCTCCACCAAAGCGCTATCGTGCCCCAGAGGTGATGCTCCGTTCAAGAGCAACTCAACCCCAAGCTGGCAAAGCAGAAATGAGGCCGGGGGCACCACACTAACCCTCAAAGCAAAGCCACCTCCAGGGCAGGCCACCTGGGATCAGCACAGATCCCTGCAGTCCAGGCAGCGGGAGACGGGCCTGTCACGGCAGTCCCGCCACCACCTCTGTGCCGGCCCCTCGCCTCGCCAGCGCGCCCTCCGCGTGGCCGTCCCCATGAACATCAGACACCGAGCAGGCATCTGTGCCCCTGGGCAGCAGAGGGAACACAACACTCGTGCCCCTTGCATGCTGGAGCTTAGGCTGCAGCAGGGGACACAGGACAGAGACAGAAGGGCCGATCCTGATCAGCCAAGGCTGGTCCGCAAGGCCTCTCGGAGGGGGCGACACGCCGACCAGGGAGGACAGGCAGTGGGCAGAGGACGTGCAGGAGTCCCAGCAGAGGAGACGGCAGGGGAATGGACAGGAAGGAGACAAGGAGACGGGCTGGTGAATTCCAGAAACGCAAATGAGGCCAGCGCTGTTGGGGGCAGGGGGAGAGGCAGGAGGGCTCGCTGTCTGAGGCCAACAGGAAGGGGTGGCACCGCCCACCTAAAGGAAACCCCCCCCCCACACACACACACACCCCGCCCCCGGCCACACGAGAGTCAACGTAGGTAAGAGAACACTCCATATACCATGTTCAAGATGCAGTTTTCTCGATCCCATCAAAACCAAGAAATACAAAGAGCAGGGTCTCTGTGGAGAATAGGGTATACGGTACAAAGGGGTCTGGAGTCTGAAGCTGGAGACGACCACCAGAGAAAGAGAAGTCAAGGAGGATTCAGCAATCCTCTAAACCAAAGACCCACAGTTACAGAAAAAGGCCGAACAGAAGGACTCAGAAAGCAACAAAGGGCAACCTGGAGATACTAAAATCGTAAAAACAGAAACAAGCACGTTAGCCAACAACTAACACCACAAAAATTAACCCAGACTTCTGTAAAAGGGAGGCTAGCCACGTCGCTACGTTTATTATGCTACCACACGGCTTGCTATTTAATTTTATTACCTATTACGCATTTCAGAAATCTCAGCTGTGTAATGTTGTCAAGTAGCTGAAGTTTCACAAAGTCTATGAGCCAGATTTGCTCTGTGAGCATTCCTTGATGTTCTGACATTATCTTCTGTTGACAAGAACCTTACCTTCATTGTGTCAATCTTGCCTTTAACTTGTTCATTTTTAGCCAGAGCCCTCTCCAGGCACTCTTTGGTATAGAGTTGGGGATTTCGACCTTGATCTATGTATCTGGAAACATGAAACATGTCAATTAACATTCATGGCTGATACCTCCTCTCACAGTTTTCTTATGGGGAAAAAACAAAGGTAGCGATCTGTAACCTCACATGGCCCTGTTTAGAAGCTGTGTCCAGGAACCAGGTGAATTAGGATTCCTTCGGTTATACAAGTATAGATGACTTGCACTCGTATTACTTCTAATAATATGAATGACTCATGAAATCAAGTTAACGATCACTTATAAACCAAGCAAGCTTCACAGTCACACCAGTTCACATGTTTAGCACTTGTGTTTTTCGAAAGGTTTCATGGCCAACCACACCTTTTTATCCTCACAACAACCTGTAAGGTCAGGCAGCTCTTGACAAGAGAGAACTAAGCGTGGGCCAGAGCTTCAGGGCTGAGCAATACAGGGAGCCCACCGAGATGCAACCCAGCAGGCCCACCCCGTCCTCTGTAGAGCCGCCTCGGGGCTGCAGGATCGGTGAGGGGAGAGCAGCGAGCACGAGAGTGCTGGCTTTGCCTGTCCTGAGATTAGTTTACCAACTGGAGAGAGGGGGGAATGATACACTACTTTCCTAAAAATACCTAAGTAACTTAAACTTAACAGAGACAGATTCTCTCCAATTATTTCTTAACAGCATAAAACTGTTCTGTGAAATTTTCAACACGTGTCCCCAAAATGTCTTCCTCATCCCAAAGATTTCATTAAGTGTACTGCCTAGATGAATATACACATTTTACCTGCGGAAGGCCACCTGCCTAGTTCTGCACCTTGAAGACCTTCACATCATCCAGCTAAACTGAATTACTCATTACAAAGAAACAAAAACCACCACCACTACACTAAGTCTGATTTATGCATTTTTATGCTTCAGTTAAAAAAAATTATCACTTCAGATTAAAGACACCGTTAGGTTGCTGTTAATGGCATAAAAACTGGCTTTTAATTATGACAGATAGAGAAATACTAATAAATCAAAAGTTCTAGAAATCCCATTTTATTGTGATGTATTTGAAACGATGGAATGAAAAAAGCAACATTCTGGTTAAATCCTAAGCAAAATCCATCCATTTCTGGGGGGCGGGGAAAACCTCAACGGGCCCAAATGTCCTAAATAAACAACCCCTTTCGACAGTGATGTCATTTGGATCGGGCTCTTCTTTGAAGACTCGAGGGTTGACTCCCACTTCTGCCAACTCGCCAACCCCAAGCACCCAGCAGAAGGGCCGAGGTTTACGTTGGTGTCTCTGCTCCAGACGCAGTCGGCGTGCCTGAGAACAGGCCTGGAGACCCTTCTACGTCGGCACAGACTGATGTAGACAGATGTAAGCCAGATCTGACCGACAGCTCAGATCTGCTGCTTGCTGGGCGCTGAGAGGCCACCCCATCCCAAGTCCCCACGTGGGTCTCCGCTGTCCCTGCACCCACCGGCTCCGGCTGTGCTGGCCGAGGCCTCACTGCCCCCGCCTCTTCAGCGGTCTTCCCCATCTGTCTTCCTCTCATTTGCTCCACTTCAGAAGCCAGGAGTAGTTCCTCGGCATCTGTCAATATACTCATCCCACACACTCGTGACCAGAATGGCTCTAATGACGACACTTAAGGAAAGGAAATCAGCCTCCACCTTGCCACACTTCACGAGCAGGAGTCTAGAGCTGCAACACACGCACAAGACAGACCTTCGCTCCCACCTGGGAACATGTGACACCTTGGCCAGCAGGTGAGGACAGAGCTGAGGCTGGGAAAACTGCAGCCTATGTGTCCTGACTTGGTGGCCAGCTGCCGAGCTGTGCTGTAACTGGGACTTTCATCTCTGACCTTTGGGGATGTAAAAAGGTAACTTTTCCTTTTACTGTTCAAGGAACTCTAGTGATTTACATTTGCAGTTTTACTGCAAAAAGCCCCAGAATACTCTTGCTGTTCCAAGCCAGCTCCGGGAGGGAGGCTGCTTGGCCCAGAGAATTGGCCCTGGTCAACACAAGTCCAGGATTTGAAACTAAAATTAGAGCTGTCATATGATCCAGCAATCATCCAAACTCCTGGGCATATACACAGACAAAACTATAATTCAAAAAGATACACGCACCCCTATGTTCACAGCAACACTATTTACAATAGCCAAGACATGGAAACAACCTAAGTGTCCATCCACAGATGAATGGATAAAGAAGATGTGGTGTGTGTATATACATACAATGGAATATTACTCAGCCATAAAAAAGAATGAAATAATGTCATTTGCAGCAACATGGATGGACCTACAGATTGTCATACTAAGTGAAGTCAGAAAGACGAATATCACAAGCTATCACTTATATGTGGAATCTAAAACATGACACAAATGAACATATCAATGAAACAGAAACAGACTCACAGACATAGAGAACAGATTTTGGTTGCCAAGGGGAAGGGGGGTGGGAGAGGGATGGAGTGAGAGTTTGGGGTTAGCAGACGCTAATATAGGATGGACCAACAAGGTCCTACTGTGTAGCACAGGGAACTATATTCAATATCCTGTGATAAACCATAATGGAAAAGAATATATATATGTATAGCCGAATCACTTTGCCGTACAGCAGAAATTAACACAACACTGTAAATCAACTATACTTCAATAAAATTTTTTTTAAAAAGTCCAGAATTTTAGTCTCAGCTCTGACACTGACTAGCTAAACAGCCACTACAGTTACTTACTGGTTCTTTCACCTGTGAAATCAGTGTGATAAAACCTGGATGGATAAAACCTAAAGAGTTTATTTCCTAGAGGCATCTCTAGGCCAGGACTGTGCCCAGGTGCAGGCAACTCTCTCACAGAAAACGGTAAAAAGACTTATCAACATACCTGGCCTAAGAACTTTTTTTTTCAATAGAGCAGATATTATCATCTCCTAGAACCAGCACTGCCAGGGCAGTCTGGGGGATACCAGACCAAATTCGTACTTCTCAGGTTGTTTCTGGCTTTAATTTTTTTTAATTTATAACATAGCTGCATAAGACTTTTTCATTCTCAAGAAAAAAAAGGAATTCATGTGGTTGTCCTTTTATATAAGCAAGATTTTAAGAGCCTAGGATGTTCTTCACATATTTAAAAAGCCTTTATTCACATGTAACTCTTTTTAAACAATACAATACTGAGTTGTTGTTTTTTAATTAATTTATTTATTTTTGGCTGCATTGGGTCTTCGTTGCTGCGCGCGGGCTTTCTCTAGTTGCGGCGAGCGGGGGTTACTCTTCGTTGCGGTGCTCGGGGTTCTCATTGCGGTGGCTTCTCTTGTTGCGGAGCATGGGCTCTAGGCATGTTGGCTCAGTAGTTGTGGCATGTGGGCTCTAGAGCACAGGCTCAGTAGTTGTGGCGCACGGGCTCTAGAGCGCAGGCTCAGTAGTTGTAGCTCACGGGCTCTACAGCGCAGGCTCAGTAGTTGTGGCACACAGGCTTAGGTTGCTCCGCGGCATGTGGTATCTTCCCGGACCAGGGCTCGAACCCATGTCCCCTGCCTTGGCAGGTGGATTCTCAGCCACTGTGCCACCAGGTAAGTCCCTGAGATTTTTTTTTTTTTAATGGTTTAATCCCATGAGAACATAAGCTCCATGACGGCGGGGATTTTTGTCTGTTTTCTTCCCTAACATATACGAAGCACCCAGACCATGCCTGCCACATAGCAGACACTTATATACTGGTAGTTGAGGAAATGATTACAGCAAAACTAAACAATAATTAGAATATCAAGAACACTACTTACTCAAAAACTTCTAAAGGGACAGTAATATCATGAAGTTGCTGTCTGCATTTATCGATATCCTGTAAGCCAGTAACAATAAAATTCCTGAGGGAAAAAGCAAAAATGGGACGTTACGTTAATTGGGACAACGGCACTGAGCACCACCCACATCTGGCCGACCAGGGATCCACACGCGTGTTCCTTGCACAAGCACAGGTTACATGTGGCTCTCAGCTCTTTGGTTAGCTACAGAATTCCGTAAAGCTTTGGCGTTCTATCATATGCTCACCTATCTCCTGATCGTCTTTTTAAACAAGGAATTGCCAATACTGGGGGGCAAGAACCAATAGGAATAAGGGCAGGAGCCTTTGAGAATCTGATGAAAAATACGAGCCTTCTCTCAAAAACATTCACCCTGAGGTGGCGGGGATTTTGTGTGCGGTGTCAGACAACGCCCGGGGTGGGCGACTCCAGTTCAAGCATCCATCCTCAAAGCCTGAGGGAAAGCAAGCCGCGGCTGCCTAGTCTAACTTCAGCTCCCCGCGGGAGCCTTCCTAGATCAGCCGGCTGGTCCCGCAGCACCGGGTACGCAAGGCGGGCTTGCAAACAGGTTGGTGTTTGTGCCCTCCGTACAGCTGTGAGCCCTTCTCCGGAGCATCCGATTTGTATCTGCCTTTTGTTCACTCTAGGGCCGGGCACCGCGGCCAGCACAAGGCTGCTGCCCCAAAAATCACTTCATAAACGTTCTGTGGCCCGTCGCAACCCACCACCGCCCACCATCATCCGATCCTCCCTTCGGGCCTAGGCATCAAGCGGTTTCTGAGCCCTCGCCTTCCCGGGGCCCATTTCACCGCACTGCCACGTGAAGCCCGCCTCCCTTCGGGGGGCAGGGGCGGAACCCCCGGCCGAAGGGGAGAGAGTCCTACGTGCGTAGGGCAAGACTCAGATTCAGAAGCACGCCTCCCCCTGATAGCCCCAGAAACAGAGACTGATAACGTGTCCAAACGCGGCCCCAAGACAAGGTCCCAGCGCGGCAAAGCGGGAAGGAGGCGGGCCTGCAACAGGCGGCAGCGGCCAGCCCGCCTGCGCACAGCCTGGACCGGGAGGGCCCGGGAGGGCCCGGCCCCGAGCAAGGCGGGGAGAGGAGGCGGCTCTCAGCTGGCTCCAGGCTCCCCATCCCGGCTTCCAGGCAGACAGACGCCATCCCGCTGGCGCCGGGGACACGCCGGCGGACTCGGCCGCCACTCACAGCTTCTGGTTGAGGCCGGCCTGGCTGCTGGGCTGGAAGTCGCTGACGATGATGCCGAGCTGCCGGATGTTCTCCACAAACTTCTCCAGGTGCTCCTCCAGGTGGTCGAACTTCTCGGCCATCGCCCAACCGTCAGCACCGCCGCGGGCTCGCTCCTGCCCCGGCGACTCTGGCTTCCGCCGGGGCACGCCACCACTTCCGTTTCCTCTGGGGGGCGGGGAGCGGGAGGGGGGGCCTGGATGGTGGGGCGGGGCGGCGCGGGGCGGCGCGGGGCGGCGCGGGGCGGCGCGGGGCGGCGCGGGGCGGCGCGGGGCGGCGCGGGGCGGCGCGGGGCGGCGCGCCACCGGGGCGTGGTGTGGACCCTGAGGCGGTGTCTGGGGCGGGGCCTGGATCGGAGGCGGGGTTTGAGCGTGGGGCGAGGCGGACGTCAGCTCAGCCTGGCCCTAGTAGCCCTAAGCGGCCCAGGTGAGCGGGCCACGCCAGGTGTTGGTCCTCAGGACTCGCACGCGTGCTCTGAGGGCCACAAAGAGCCCGCAATGGGGACCTGTGGGATCCGGCTCTGCCTTCATTGGCCCTAGGCAAGTTCCCGAGCCTCTGAGCCCTTCCATAAAATCAGGATAATGAGACCCGACAGCTACATGAGGTTAGTTAGAGGAGATAACGCCGGTAAGGCTGAAGCACAGCGGGCAGTACTTGGAAAGAGTAGCTTGACCCATGATGAAAATGACTTTTTTCCCCCGAGTATTCAAATTACAGGTACTTATGGTAAATAATTGCAACAATAAAGAAAAAAATGTAATGAAGAAAGGGGAAAAGACACCTGATATCCTGCCCCCCTGACATGAGCCATCTTTAAGATCTCGGAGACCTTCCCTTCCTCCGCTTCTTTACAGGCAGGTACAACCGCTTGTGGACAAAGGGCTTGGTCAGCTTCTTATTCCACACCAGCGAGCCGCTGTGCAGGGTCCAGCAGGCTTCCTACCTGCTCCTCCGGAAGCTGGCCTCTCCCTTTTGGAGCCACTCAGCCCTTGCCCTGACCCTGAAAGGCAGCTCAAGCTGGGCTTCAGACCCATCACTTTTCCAGTAGTGATTTGCCATCCCCAAAGGGGTGAATTAGCAGCAAGGACAACAACATACGGTGACCTTAGGTCTAGTGTCACAACTGAGGCTTCTAGTGCTAACTGCTGCCACCTCCCACCAGAGGTCTCGGTGCCCTCCATGCGCCATATAAGGCAACGTCTTCACAAATACCCACGTACCTGAAAACACTCAAGTTTGCATGAAGGACCCGATAAGGACAGTCTCCTTGTCCCTCAGTTGGAATCCTTGAGGTCAGCTCTGGCACCCTGACTTCTTTCTTCTGGTATGTAATTAGCACCCACCAACTCTAACTCTTCCTTCTAACCATGTCCCCTCAGCTCTTGCTTCCCTAATTCCAGCCACCTTCCTAGGTCAGGTCCTCGGCCCCTTGGGGTTTCCCTATCTGCGAAGAATAACCTCCCCTACTTCACAGAGCTTTTTGTAAACAGCTGTTCATTGATCTTACTAAAATTCCATTTTGACCACTCTTGTGCTTAAGAAACGTTTATGCCCATTCTTCTAGGAGTAACTGACGTTTGCTCCTGCAGTAGCCTGCCTGGATCCCTCAAGCCACCGTAATTTCCTTTTCTACTGAATATCATAGTATCCATCATTCATCCTTTTCAGTTCCTAGAGTCTTAGGCAAAATGAGGAAGCCCCTTTTCTTGATGATCTCCAAAGCCTCTCCCAACTGTACCCAGAAATGGGAACCCAGAGAAGGTACGTGATTTGTCAGACTTACTGAATCAGGAACTCCAATTGATGTGGTGGGCTGAAGTGACGGGGAAAGCCTCTGTTCTGCTCTGAATACACAGACATGTTAGATAAAATACCTCCCTCCCAACTTAGCGGCAGTTAACTTCAGGGGAATTTTAAAACGAGGTAGCAATAAAATACTAGACAAAAGGAAAAAAATGATGACTGGGGAGAGGGCTGGATATGAAGTTAGTCCTTTTCAATTTCATAAGAATAAAAAGGGATAGATATTGATGGGACTTAGGCTTTGTTTAGTATTGATTTAAAAAATTTAAGTTTATTTCTTTAGTAGAACAATATAATTTCCAAACTAGTAAAGGGGAAAGGGAATAAGGACAATAATATCAATTAAATAGAAGGCAAGAAAAACAGAGAATAGGTGAAGCAAAGAACAAGCATAAAAAATAAAAAGCACACAATGAGATAAAAGAATTAAAGAAAAATACGTTGGTGATCACAGTGAATGTAAACAGACTTCACTACTTGTTTAAAAGGGAGATTCTCTCAGATTGGAAGTGTTTTATTATATTTTGTTTTGTTTTATTGTTGTTGCTGCTGTCTTAATCCAGCTATGTGGCTTTTCCAAAGCACACCTAAAACAAACATACAGAAAGGTTTAGATAAAGGAATAGGATAGAAAAAGATATGACAGGTAATCAAAAAATATTATTAAACATATGAAATTAAAAATTAATAAAAATGTTAAAAGACTTTTTTAATGATAAAGGAAAGAGTCCACCAAGAGGCTATACTAATATTTACCTATAAGCAAGTAACAACGTTGTCTTATAATATCTAGCACAAAAGTTGGCAAATTATGAGAAAAAATTCAAACTCCATAATCGTAACAGGAGGTTTGAACCACCTCTATCAGAAAATGATGTCAAGTAGAGTACAAAATAAATGAATATGAAAGAGTTGAATAATATGATTAATGTATGTGATATTTGAGAAACCCTGAAGAACAGATTATTTTCAAGCACATATGGAATATTTATGAAAATTTGACCATTCACTAGGCTACAAAGGAAGTTTCAGCAAATTTCAAATTGTGTCACATGGACTGGATTTTCTGACTTCAGTGGTATAATTACAGTAGAAATCAATGAAGTTATTTGCTTTTTACATACACACACATGCATACACACACACACACACACACACACACACACACACAGACCTGAAAACCAAAACACACTCTTTGAAATAATTCATGGATATATATACATCTGAATTTGTATGGGCAAGACCCGATTGATGTCCGTCATCCCAATATAATTATTAGTAGCACTTCCTGTCACTCACTATCAAAGGTATCTCAATTTGGTTGATACATTACATGGCCATACTAGTTAAAGAGGAATTTGTAACATATTTGGAACTGAATGATAAGCACTCCTTATCAAACTTCTGCTTTGCTTCTAAGGTGATACTCTGAGGAAAAATAACCTGGAAATAATAAGCTAGGGTTTTCAACCCAAAGAGTTAATGAAAAGGAGCAAGAGAGAAATCACAAGCACAAAAAATATATAGAAAGGAGTGGAAAAGATAAAGAGAGATACTGATGAAAACGAAAACTCTTCCATTAATTTTTTTTTTTCTGCTTTCGTTAGAAGCTAGAAAGATGAACAGTAAAGAAAAGCTGGCTGTTGAAAAGACGAGTAAAGATACATACTTCAGCAAGTCCATCAGAAGGCAGAGAGAAAATAAACA
>NC_082685.1:166148970-166233130 GCF_949987515.2 Delphinus delphis | reverse complement strand
GTGCTGTTCAAACCCATGTTATTCAAGGGTCATCTGTATTTCGTTTGGATGATAATAAGAATATGAATTTATGCTGACGATTAGCTCATGAACAGCAATTTAATTTCTTGCTTTTTTTTTCTTTTTTTTCTTTCAGCTGTAAAGTGGGATAAAATCTTGCTCACGAGTTTGTAATCCTGATTAAATTCCATAAGGTAATGTCTACTGGGTGCCCAGGAGGCTGTCTTGCTCACAGCAGTCCCCTGTACATAGAAGTCCTCCTTCCATCGCTTGCTTCTTAGATCAGTAAGTCAGTGCACAATGGCTGCCTATCTATCCGGGGTGTAAGTCAGCATGTGAGAAGCACTGGGATACGCCAACACAAATCACCTTGGATCCGCTAGGTCCTGAGGAAGGTCGTGGTCTTCTTGGGAGCACATG
Source organism: Delphinus delphis (assembly GCF_949987515.2). Classification (NCBI taxonomy): domain Eukaryota; kingdom Metazoa; phylum Chordata; class Mammalia; order Artiodactyla; family Delphinidae; genus Delphinus; species Delphinus delphis. The sequence continues at coordinate 166,232,710 of NC_082685.1, read as the reverse complement.
GCTGTTAAAGTTAATTGATTATGCGATCCATATGGCGGCTCTTCTAGGATTTCCATTCCAGGAAAAGATCATCTTTCCATGTCAACTCACGGGCTTTAGAGTTTATTTATACTGCTACCTTACAGAGATATTTGATTACTATATGTCATTTAATTCTACAAAAACTATACAAGGAATAACTGTATCCATTATGGAGTTGGGCAAATAACTTTTAGCTGATAAATGTTTCAATTAAAATCCAGTCTTATGATTCTGTTCACCTTCCCTGGGTCTGTGTTTCTCCCCATGGGGCTGACTTGTCCAGGAATGTGAAGTTAATTGGGCTGAGTGGACGCTGGGGCTTGTTTCTCTTCCCCAGTGGTCCAGGGGCTGTGTCCGTACTGTGCAAGGCTAGACGTTTGCCAGCTGTGAGAATAACATGATCTAATATATTTCCCAGGACACTAAACCCAAAATTCAGTGTTCAACTACATAATTCAATGTATTAGGTGTCTTATATTGTTCTTTCTTTTAAATTGATATTTATTATTTTAAACCTTTTTTGCTGTTTTCTACTGCATTTAATTTCACAAAAATATCAAATAAATAAGAACTGAGAGGGTATACATCTCAAAAATAAACCCAAGATATTTCTTTTCATGTCTTTTACGTGTCCTTTAGAAATGGGAAGCAATTATAAGATAGAAATGCTTATATTTGAGGAACTATAGCAATATAAAATCTTTGTATATATATATATATATATATATATATATATATATATATATATACGTATGCATATATATTCTTTAGTGATGCCCTTTTCCATCTTTTCTATGGATGACTGTTTATACTGCCAAGTTCATTAATGAGAATTTAAATTTAAACTCATTTTAACTACTGAAGTAGGGAATATTGGTTAACAACATAGTACTAATAAAAATATTGTTACTGTGAATTTATGCTACTTAATTGCAATGCATTCTTGTCTTATAATTACCTAGGTGTAATAGAGCAAATGCATTAGTATATAATGCCCAGGCCAGGCTGTAACCCTAGGAACACCTGGAGTGCACAGGATGGAACATCTGAGGGGTCATCTGGGCTGGCACGGGGGGAGAGCTGCCGTGGAACTCAGCCCTGGCACAGCCTTGGGTGGGACTCAGCCAGGCCAAGGCCAAAGACAGATGCTCCCTGCAGATGGACCAGCCGTCTGAGGGGCTGGGGGACTTCAGAGTGCAAATGTCAATCCAGATCTGAGTTAAACACATTCTAGATGTAACTGAATATTTATCCCCACACAAGAATGTTTAAGTCAGAGTGCCTGGAAAAGTTAGTGGATCAGTCTTAGTTTATTATTCAATAAAATTTTGTTTTCCCACTGTGGGGTGGATCTAGGACCTTGTCAGAGGACAGTATGTGCTGTTATAACAATAAACTGAACTTCATGCTTAACATATATGACTTGAGTCTCTTAAGTCATGTCTGGGACATGTATAACACAGTAAGAAGGCATGCATGTAAACACACATCTTGCTCTTCTTGTTTTGTTTTTAATCTTTTATCCAGATGTTATGTGCTTTTCATTTGGGAGCATCCCATTCTTTGCAAAATTCTCATTCCCATTTCTACCACCCCACACTCCCTTACTATGCTGAGTGTCACAGATGACCCTGGGGCCACACCACTGACATTTCCTAGTGCGGTGGTCTCAGCAGCTCCTCAGAAATCAAATTTAAAAGCAGACAGCATAGTTTAATTCACACCCAATACCCCCTCTTATTGTTTGTTTTCGAGTTGATTAGTTGTCCTTCAACATTTTAGGGTCCTTGTGCTCTGTATGTTCTAGGAAATTTGGCTGATTGCAAATAAATTTTTCTAGGTGTGTGACAGATGTCAAAATCTCAGCACAGGACATGACGTAATAACACACAAATTTGTCATTTTTGAGATACCCCAGAGTCTCCTCAGCTCAATCCATTTCCATTCAAGCCTTTCCATGCCTGAGTACAAAGACAATACTAGAATATCTGGTTTCAACAAACATAACTTGTATCTGATGGCTCTTAAAAGCTTACCAGTAGCAATATCATCTCTGCAGTAGGGGACAATGGAATTGCCATGGTCTTTATTTTGGGACTTCTTTGCATTCTCTTATTTCTATAAAGGTAATGTCAGTGGTACTCATTTTTTAAAGAGGACATACTAAAGTGGTGCCCGAATTTTGATGCTGACATTTTGTCATCCTTCCAAGAGATAAAGGAACACCTCCAACCTCAAATTCCACAGCTTGGAGAAGCCTAAAGCCTTCACAATTTCCTGACTCCCAGGCATCTCCTGGGAGTCATGGCCCCATGGTTTGGGGTTCTGCTCTTGCACCTTTGTGATCTCTAGGCTGCTCCACAGTGACTCAGACATGAGCCTCTATGCTTCTCCAGATGGACCACCAAGAGCCTCCTCAGCCAGGTGGAGCACGATATGGCTCTTTGGGGAGTCTGGAGGGGAGAAGTTACAACAAGCTCCACAGCGGCCCCACCTGACATTTCTGTGCTGTCTGCTCTCATTCTGACCACCAACCGGTGGGGCTGCTTTTTATCCTTCCTCTCCTATGACAATTGTTAAATAAATGCAAGAATGGATAAGTCTATTATGGGTATTCATGAGGAAGCATGCATGTTGAAACGTTAGCCTAACCTGTATACATTTAAAACATGAGATACAGTCAGCTCTATTTGGGAAAAAGTGGAAAAAATAGACTTTTTGGAAAAATTCATTCAACCCTAAGTGTTATTTGCTATGGCATTCTCTAAGGCTGACTTCACTGTTGAACCTACAAACTCTTATGCCGATACAAAGTCAAGAGGTCTTCTATTCAGGCCCTTGTCATGCCTTCCATGTTCACTTAAGCCTTTTTATACAACAAACAAAATGTCATCCATTTGAAAAATCTGTCACTAAAGCAGACTGTCCAACTGTGGCTTTACTGCTTTTTATATCACTCCAGAGAAGTTTAAAGAAAGACATAGAGAGAAAGAAAAAAAAAGCTCACATATATAGTTGTCTCAATAAAACAGTATTTTTCTAAATATAGACCTTTTGGGGAATATAAAATTCATATAAAATGTTTACTAAAATATGTATAAATCTACCTTAAATACTATATGCTGTATATATTTTTTGGCTTTTACATGGTCCTCTAGATACATTTTCTCTTCTAGCAAATGTAATAAAGTGGAAGATTCTGTGTGATTCCTGTATGTGAGCAACATATTACTGTTGACCCAATTTCCCAATTTAGAAAACTTCTTTGGATTCTGTACTTTTTTCATCCTAGAAATCTGAGGGGAAGTACAAGTTTGAATATGAATTAACAGAAAGAAAAGCATATATCTACACTTGATTTACTTGTTGGTTTTTCTTTAACCTGCTTGTTCATACCAATGTCTAAGAAACTGTAAAGCTAGCACAAAGCAAAATTCTCTTAAGGAATAGGGAGTTGCAAATGGGTATAAAAAACATATGTTTCATATATCATGAAAAGTTTTTTTTTTCTGTGGGCCCAGGCTAGAGAATGACACGCTGATTTCAGTAGAGACGTGTAGAAGCCAGGAATGGAGAAGGGATGCCCCTGCCCAGCCTGGGACATGCGGGCATGTGGAGGTGTGCACAGGGTGGTCTGTGCTGACTATTGCCCAGTGAGGGGGGGCTAAAGAGGGGATGAAGTTGCAGGTGAGTTCCATTTTGGAAGTCACTGAATTCTGAGTTTAGGAATTTGAAATTAACCTGATGATCTGTGGGAAAATAATTAAATATTTGGAGTGGGAAAGTGATATCATCAAAGGAATGCCCCAGAAAAGCTAGGTGGAGTCTGTGGTGTATGTTAAAGCAGGAGAGAAAGTGCAGCAGGGGGAAGGCATGGGGAGGTATTGCAGTAGTTAGTCTAAGCAATGGTCTCCAAATTGGGGTGCATGCACCAATCCATCCAGACGGGGTACATTTTTCCAATGTATGTGCACATTTATTTTCAAATCATCCATTTTATTGTCATCCTTTGTACTTGTTTCATAATGTACACAACATAAGAGCAGTTGTGTATAATTTTTCGGTAAATCAATGTAGATGCCTTGTGAGGGGTTGCCAATAACTGTTTACTGGTGGAGACTATGGCTTGAAGGTGCAGATAGTCTAGTGGGAGGGACAATGGAGAGGAAGGGGTAGATGCAATAAACCTTCTCAAGGTGGAGTGAGCAACTATTCTAATGATAAATTTTTTTGTTTGCTTGTTTTTTGAGTTTTCTTTTTTTTTTTTACATCTTTATTGGAGTATAATTTCTTTACAATGGTGTGTTAGTTTCTGCTTCTAATGATAATTTTGACAGCTGAGGCGTGGAATGAGATGAATGTAATGAAGTTGAGAATTAATAGCTTCTTAATGGCAGGTGGTCAAGATGCCTTGATCAAGAGATCAGATCCTTCTTCTATTTTCCTCTTTTACAAAGTGTAACAAAGAGACCAGAGGATGAGCTTACAAATGGGCCCACCTTTATTTGCACAAGGTAATCAAGGAGACATTAATTAGCTTCATCTAACATCTGAAGCTGAACTTAAGTTTTTGTTTTCACATCCCCAAAGTAAGTCAGATGTATTGAACTCTAGGAAAATTTAATTAGGCTGAACTTGGTCTTTATAGGACAACAAATACCAGTGGTAGTTAAAAGACAGCCAATTCTTCACTTTCTTAAAGTATTTTGACTTTTGTTTCTTTCATGCAGTGAACTTCCCTACTGCATTAAAAGATGATTCAATTTGAAATATTGTAATTTGCATAAAATTCTTCACAGGCAAACTCCAAGAGATCCTTCTTTATTGAGTCTCAAGGTATGAATAAATTTAGGATTCTACTTTAACTACCAGAGGATACTAAAAATTATGCTCACTATAGAGATCAGTCGAATCTACATTTTTCTCTTCTAAGGTATGACAGACATATATTACAAAAGATGGCATAAAAAAGAAAAGCTAACATAGCTATAATATTTAATTTGTCTGTTGAAAGAACCAAGTGAACACCAATGGTATCAGAAAATAAAGTGCATGAATTCTAGAAACAACAGAGAATGTTTTTGACAATAGGAGAAAAAGCCTATACATACACAAAGCCCGCTACACTGTTTTTTTCACTGAACATCAGAACAAGACTTAAGAAATCTGCCTTGCTTCCTAATTTCTCCACATCCGAGAATGGTTCCATCTAAAATGTGAAATGTTATAACAAAATTAACACAATGGCCTTAAATATTTACTTATCAGCAACCTCATACTTCTCAGCTCATACAATTAAGAGCTTTCTTCATCTGCACCTGAGAATACTAAGTTGGGCTCAGTTGCATGCTTTTAGCACTGACAACAACTCAGTTATTGGAAGCCTCCACATGACCTCTTTGCATGGAGACATCAGTTACCTACACCTAACACTCAAAGTCCATCTATAAAATGCTTCATAGGAATACTCCTCCAGAGCTAGTCAGAGGATTTTCCAATTAGGTGTGTTTTATTTTTAATATTTATTTTTTTTATTGGAGTAAAATTGCTTTACAATGTTGTGTGAGTTTCTGTTGTACAATGAAATGAATCAGCTATATGTATACCTATATCCCCTCCCTCTTGGGCCTCCCTTCCCACCCCCCCCACCCATCCCACCCATCTAGGTTGTCACAGAGCACTGAGCTGAGCTCTCTGTGCTATACATCAGGTTCCCACTAGCTATCTATTTTACACGTGGTACTGTATTTATGTCAAACCTAATCTCCTAATTCATCCCACCCTCCTTTCCCCCAGTGTCCACATGTCTGTTCTCTATGTCTACGTTTCTATTCCTTCCCTACAAATAGGTTCATCTGTACCATTTTTCTAGATTCCACATATATGCTTTAATATACGATATTTGTTTTTCTCTTTCTGGCTTACTTCACTCTGTATGACAGACTCTAGGTCCATCTACATCTCTACAAATGACCCAAATTCATTCCTTTTTAAGGCTGAGTAATATTGCAATGTATATTTGTACCACGTCTTCTTTATCCATTTATCTATCGTTGGACATTTAGGTTGTTTCCATGCCTTGGCTATTGTAAATAGTGCTGCAATGAACACTGGGGTACATGTGTCCTTTTGGATTATGGTTTTCTCAGGGTATATGCCCAGTAGTGAGATTGCTGGGTCATATGGTAGTTCTATTTTTAGTTTTTTAAGTAACCTCCATAGTGTTCTTCATAGTGGCTCTATCAATTTACATTCCCACCAACAGTGCAAGAGGGTTCCCTTTTCTCCACACCCTCTCCAGCATTTATTGTTTGTAGATTTTTTGATGGTGGCCATTTTTACCAGTGTGAGGTGATACCTCACTGTAGTTTTGATTTGAATTTCTTTAATAATTAGTGACGTTGAGCATCTTTTCATGTGCCTCTTGGCCATCTGTATGTCTTCTTTAGTGAAATGTCTATTTATGTCTTCTGCTCATTTTTTAATTGGGTTTTTTTGTTGTTGTTGTTATTGAACTCCATAATGAAACTTAAAAGCTTTTGCACAGCAAAGGAAACCATAAACAAGATGAAAAGACAACCTTCAGAATGGGAGAAAATGGGACAAAAGATTAATCTCCAAAATATACAAGCAGCTCCAATGAGGTTTTAAAAGTCACTGTTACTCAAGAGGCCCTGGAGTCCACCTCCTCTATTTTTCTTATTACAGTGTCAAAGAAGAGTTGCAATGTCATAAAATTGTAGAATAACCCTTTCTCCAGGTTTTTAAACATCTATTACAAAGGCCCTAATCAAGTGTCATAGCAAAGGAAAAGGAAAAAATCAGAACATGTTCATCCTTAATTTTGTCCAAGAATTATGCCTTTAACAACAATATTTATACCTGTTTTCTACCTGATGTCTTTGACCTTCTTTGAGAAAACTGGGGTCAAAGCTGGGGTTAGTCTACTTTTAAGGCTCAGTGGAAAGGGAAGAGTAAAAACAGAGAAGGAGAACCTCAATGTAACAAAAATTTCCTCCCCATTGGAGTCTCCTTACTGAGTTCTCATATGGACATGTCCTGACTCCCAGGAAATGCAGCTAGGAAGGGAAATAGATGACATTTCTAACCCCTCAGGCTTTCTTATCCTTAGAACAGGCAGCAAGAGACATTTTCTTCTTTTTTGCTTTGAGACACAATATCCTCACCACTGGTAAACAAACACAATCTTGTTAACAGTCCCTTTTTATTCCAGGACACAAATAATACAGTATGTAAAGGAAGACTAGCTGCATCCATTCCAATGTTGCCATTCCTGGGGAGTTGAGTGGAAGGCAGTCTCCTGTGTAGAAACATGAGAAAATGGGAATACACTTCCCCCTCATTAATTACATTGCAAAGTTGTATTGAATGGTGCATTGAAGAAAATAATATATCATGATTAACTGGGATACGTTTCAGGAATGTGAGAGTAGGTCAACATGAGGCAATCTATTGATGTAGTCCATCATATTCATAGAGCTAAAGGAAAGCAATCCTATGATCATCTCCATAGTTTCAGAAAATGTATGTTTGATGATTTTTGAATTTTAGTACACACTTATTTATATATTTTTATATTTTATTGAAGTATAGTTGGTTTACGACATTGAATACATATTTACATTGAAACACTCAATAAAATGGTGATAAACTTACACAGAAGAGAGTACTTAAAGGCTTGGGATTCAGAACAAAACAGGTAAAACCATATATATTTGTAGGTAATCTGATTTTACATTTTAAAAATTCACAAGAATCAATGGAAGTTACTACACATAATAAGAGAATTTAGTAAAATAGCAGGCTATATAATCAGTAATCAGTAACTACCTATGAAGCAAATAGAAAATAGAACAGACCCATTTATAATATCACAAATTAATATAATCATAAGAAGGTAAAATAGCTAGGCATAAAATTAAATTTTTTTAACATCTTTATTGGAGTATAATTGCTTTATAATGGTGTGTTAGTTTCTGCTTTATAAAAAAGTGAATCAGCTATACATATACATATGTTCCCATATCTCTTCCCTCTTGTGTCTCCCTCCCTCCCACCCTCCCTATCTCACCCCTCTAGGTGGTCACAAACCACCGAGCTGATCTCCCTGTGCTATGAGGCTGCTTCCCACTAGCTATCGGTTTTACATTTGGTAGTGTAAAATCTCTTGAAGGACGTGAAGGAGACAAACACAAGTGAAGACATTCCATGTCTAGTTTCCCACTGGCCCACTTCTCGTATACCTCTGTCCACTAGGTCTTGGCACAGCTCCCTTGAGAACACATTAAGTGCTCCATAAATCTTGTTGAATGAACAGATGACTGGATATTCATGTGTAAATATTTCAGCACTGAATTATTTGGAAAATGTCAAATGATTAAAGTTTCATACACCATAAAAATGCCTGTGTCACAGTGTTTTCCTTGAGACACAGAATTGTTCTTTCAAATCATATATTCATATATATCCTTACTGGAAAAAGAAGATGATGGAATTTTACAAATTATATATATTTTTCATAATTAGGTCTTCATTATGCCTATTGCACAATAACATTTCCCCTTATCTAATGGTTTTACTTCAAATTTCCTTTAAATAGTGATTAACTCTAGTAAGTTAAAATATTTCTCAACTGAATAATAAAATTGAACATGGTTTACACCCAACTTTCTGGTTCTGTGATAGAGTGAAGTGCACTCTCTGAGATATATGGAATTCTAAGATACTGAGATCAAATTTTTCAAGTTGCCCTGATGAAAACTTTACAGGGGAATTATGATCTGACCAAGATTCATTGTCCTGGAATGTCAAGCTTCTTTAGTGGTTATTTAAAAAGGTAATTAAGGTAAAATGAGGTCATAAGGATGGGGCCCTGATTTGATAGGACTGGTGCTCTTAAAAGAGTAGCCACCAGTGATCTCTCTCTTCACGCATGCACTGTGAGAAAGCTCGTGAGAACACAACGGGAAGTCAGTTGTCTGCAAACCAAGCCTACCGGCTTCTTAAACCCATCCTGTTGACACCCTTATTTTGGATTTCCAGCCTCCAGAAATGTGAGACAATAAATGTGTGCTAGTTAAGCTACCCAGACTGTGGTATCTTGTTATGGCAGGCTAAGCAGAATAATGCAGATTTTGTCTTCCATATTACCAGAAATTTCTTCTTATTAAAAATTAATTTTGACTTTTTTTACCATTTCACAAACATTTGTTGTTCAAAGTGTTAGAGATACAAAGCAGAATCGGCTCTCTGACCTTAAAGAGTGTATAACCTAGACAAGATGACAAATACAGGGCTCTTAAGCTTCCAGCCCTTCCCTTACCCTAACTGCCAATTGTAAGGTCGGATCTTAACAAACGGCACCACGAAACAGAGGAAAGCTTCGAGTGAGCTTTATTAGGGAGCACTCCCGGGCGAGGTTCACTGGTCCGAGAGAAAGGGGCCAGAGAAGTCACACCTAGTCCTAGGCGTGGGAGATTTTATTGAGGTGTAAGGGAAGGGTGGTTTGCAGTGGGGGGGGGGGGGTGTTGTTATACAGGGTAATTCCTTATGTGGTGAGGATACAGCAGGGCCAGGTGTTGGTTGGTCTGTTGTGGGGCGTAAGCCCATTTTCCCTTCCTGTCAGCCCCATTGTTTTCTGCGCAGGAAGTTAGAGTCTCTTGTTGATTCCCAGAACAGGTGAGGTTGTTATGTCCCAATGCCTCTCCTTCCTCATACTGGTCGATGTTTTCTCTTACCCACCCCGGGCCTCCTTTCACCTGGGCCAATGGACCTTACACCAATTGATAACAGAAGTATCTCCCAATTGAACATCAGAATCCTACTGAACACAGAATAAGTAACAAATGGTCAAATTAAGAATGCTCCAGGAGAAATGTATTGGTTAGCCTTAGTCCAGTGCTATTGATCTTGGGTGGCCTCAGCCTGCAGCAGCTTGAAGCAGGACTTCGGTTCCCGGCCTGATATTGAAGTCAGGTCACTAGACCAGTGGCCAGTGACAAGGTCCTGGCCCATCAGATTTGCAGAAAAGAATTCCCACAAAGATAGAAAGTAGCAAAACAAGTAAAGTGTTTATTAGAAGGAAAAAGATTACCTGTGGATAAATACACAGATGGGCTCAGAGAGAGAGTCGTGCCCTTGCAATAGTTTGAATCATTGATATGGGGCATTTCTTCCAGGTTTCCTTGGGCCAATCATCTTGCTTTGCCTGGTTCCGGGTCTGCATTTGGTGTACCTTAGGGCTTCGCATGTGTTCATGTGCATCTCTTAGCCAAGGTGGATTCCAGTGAATAGGCCTATAGGTAGGTTGACATCACCTACTATGGGGTGGTACACCCTCCCTTTTGACATTCAAGGAGCCTTTTCTGCACATGCATAGTCAGGAAGGTCTCCTGGACTTTGAGAATGATGAATATGTGGTCTCTATCTTTTATCTGGGCAGGGTTCAGCCTCTCCTATCTTCATCTTGGAGTAACTGTCCATAGGGAACAACTCGAGCAGTTCAGCCTGGGACCCATCTGTCTCTTGCCTCACTATAAGGAGAGAGGCCTGGAAAATAAGGAGGCTTGCTAGCACTAACCACACACCTAAACCTAAAGAAAACACTCTAAAGAAAAAAAAATTGCAAAAATCTTGAAAAAAAGTCTGCATGTGCACTTGTGTGCACAGAATAATAAAGAAGTTAGGTAGGTCTTAAGAATAGTATTCTAGGTTTTGTATATTTGTGGTGACCACATCAACTCTAAAACATCGACAGCCATCAGATTTTACTCTGTTTTCAAATTGTGGAGTTCTTTCAGACGCTTACTTTATGAACTCATTGATTTCACAGTTATTCAATATTTACCTATATTTTACTCAATGGGGAAAATTCAGTTGTGGCCAGATAACATGCATTAAATTTAGTTTTCACCACTTACTCACTCCCTATACTCTCTTCCCAGAAAGTTGCTGAAAATCCAAGGGAACATAAAACTTTGAGTTATGTGCTTATTTAACCAAATTCAGAATGTTTCTATTTCCTTCACTAAGTACTCTATTTCTAGGAGACTAAAGATGGCCTCTTTATCCTTTCTGCTGACTTTTTCGAAAATGGTAATTTCTGACATTTTTCAATGAAAAAATATATTTTACTTTATGAAATATGAATAGGATCAATTAAACACAATGAAAAATGCAGAGACTATTTACACCTTTTTTTAAAAATTACTATCAATGCTAACATACTGTAGATCTAACTGAATCCAACAATGGATCAAAATTACCGTATATTTCTTGGCTCTTGATTTAAACAATGAAAAGTAGTATAGAAACATTACCCTAAATACTTTGTCTGGACAACTATGAGTTATTTTCCTTTTTTAATTTGTCTGTTATATACGTATTTAGTTTGTTCCACTTAAAGTAGTCAATAAAAAGGCCATATTCCTTTCTGGAAAAAAAAAGTTATTGTAAACAACTCCACAGGATTGGCTAGGATAGTTTCATATCAAAAAATAAATTAAAAAACCTTGTCTACTTGTATTGTTTGACTACTTCTATTGTATCTCACAGCTTTATCTTTTTACATTTTCGATTTATGTGGGCAATTACTGACTTATGTTTACTTCTTTATTATTAATGAAGAAAATAAAAAAAAATATCTCTGCTACATAAACAAAGGATGACAATAAAGGATCAATAAAAAACAAATAATAGGCAAAAGAAAACAAATCTAGCAATGCTAATATCAGACAGGCCCTAATTTAAGATCTAAAAGAAAAAGCGTAATATTTTATATTAATTAAAATAACATTCCAAGAAGTTATATCAGTCATTACCTTTATTTAGTTAATAACATAGGTTTAAAATATTTTTTAAAATATTGAGAGAAATACAAGGAGAATTTGACAAAAGCACAACATATCTATCTTGGAAACCCAGGGAATAAATTAAGCAAACATACTGAGGGTTTGTAAAACACTTTTACATGGACAAGCAAATATCACATATATCATTTTATATTTACTTCAGAACAAAGTGTACTCACATACACATGGATTTGAGGCAGGAGATAGATGGGCCCCCGGGGCAAGCAGTTGGAGTTAGTTCCCTGTGGACCAATACTCCAAAATGAGAATAACAGGACAATTGAGAGAGGAAGCTGGGCTCTGCCCAGATAGAAGATAAGAGACCACATATTCCTCATTCTTGAAGTCAGAAGGCTTCCCTGGCTACACATGCACAGAAAGTCTTCTTGGAGGTCAAAAGGGGAGTAACGCTAAGTGATGTCAAGTCTATCCGTAGGCCTCTTTGGTAGAATCCATCTTGGCTAAGAGATGCTCGTGCACACATGGGGAGATCCTGAGATATATCAAATATGGACTTTGAACCAGGCAAATCACAATGATTGGCCAAAGGAAACCTGGAAGAAACACCCCATAAAAGTGATTCAAACTGCCACAAGGGCGTAACTCTCTCTCTGAGTCCACCCGTGTGTCTAACCACGTGTACTGTACTTCTTTTTCCTAATGTATACTTTACTTATTTCACTACTTTCTGTCTTTGTGGGAATTCTTTTTCTGCAAAGACATAGGGCCAAGGTCTTGTCACTGACCACTGGTCAAGTGACTAGGATTCAGTGCTCTCACCACCGCAACCTGACCTCCATCACGGACTGGGAAAAGAAACCCTGCTTCAAGCCACTACAGGCAGAGGCCACCCGAGATCAGATTGTTGAAAAATGATCACTTATCTTTCCTGAAATCCAAAAAAGCAGAAATTTATATAGTCTGCCATCACTGTGTCATATGCAATGAAGCTTGAATAAAATAAAAGGGTAGGGAAATAATATCCTAAAATTTATAAACACACATTTCTAAGTAGTTCCTTTTTACCAGAGACATTCAAATGAGAAGTTATAAAATTACTTATAAGTGATCAAAAATTAGAACACTACTTCTCAAAACCTGTAAAATGTTGTCAAGCAGAACTCAGTGGAACATTAATGATTACAAACACACTTATAACAAAAAAAGGAAGAAAAGAAACTAATACAACAACATAAAAACTAGAAATAACATTAAATAAAACAAGAAAATATGCATTTTTTGGTAGAAATTGATTTTAATTTTATGTGGATATACAATGGGCCTAGGAGAGCTAAGATGTATTTGGACAAATAAAACTAAAATTACAATACTTAAACAAATATCAAGACATTAAAAGGTAGTAAGACAATATGGCATCAGTGCAAGCATGGACAAGTAGACCAACAGAAGAAAATAGAAACCAAGATATCGCACATACGTACACATGCATCTCACACACACACACACACACACACACACACGCATACACATACACACACACAATTTATGACAAAGATGACACTTGAGAGCAATTGGTGAAGGATGACCTTTTTAATACATGAGTTCTTTCAATTTTCTCTCCATGTAGGTTAAAAATAAACCATCTTGGCCTCTATATTATAACATAGAGAAAATCAATTCCAAGTGAATTGTAGGTCTAAAAGTGAAAAGTAAAATAATGAATCTTCTAGAAGTTAATGTCAGGGAGGAAGAAATTTTCCTCTGCCCTTCTAGGTTTTTCTGGCTGGTCTAAGAGTTAGGTTGATATGAGACAGATTAACAGGAGAAAATCAAACAAAAGTTTAATAACACATATACATAGGGGAGACCCAGGAAAACTGAGTAACTTGTCAAGATGGCTGAAAACCTCAACTTAAATAGCAGCTTCAGCTAAAGACAAAAGAGGATGTTGGGGGTAGCAGTTTGCGACTTCAAAGGGGAGGAAGGCAATTCACATGGAGTTGGAAGAGTAAATGTTTGGTAAACAAATGTTTGCTGAGCCAGGAAGAGACAGTGGGACACTGAGTGGACTCTGATCTCTCAGCCCTGCTGAGTTTTACCCAGCACACTTAGCCCATATTTTTTGCAATACACCTATCCCAGAAACAAATTCTCTATCTCCTGAATCTTTTGGTGCTTAATTGTTTTCAGCTCAAAATAATCCACATGCCAAAGAGACATTTTGGGGTGGCAAGTTTTGCTCTCTTACAATAACATAGGAGAATATCCTCATAATTTGGGGCAGCTAAAAGTTCTTTAAACAGGTCACAAGAATGAGTAGCCATAAAATATAAAGATAGATAACATTCAAATTAAGAAGGTGTGTTATTAAAATACACTAGTAGGAGTGTAAAACAGCAAGTTCAGTCTAGAGAAGATATGTCTTTACATACTGACAAAGAACTAATACCCCAAATGTATATTGATGTCCTTCACACCAATTAGAAAACATATTGCAATGCATTTATAATGTTTGAAACAAAAAGCTCTTTTGTTTCAGTTTGCATATTATGGTCATAAAAGCAAATCAAAACTCACAACCAGGAAGTGTGTACTTGGGTCATCATTGACTAAAAAGACCACGACTACCCAGATGCTTTTTCTAAAAATTGCATGTGAGAGCTGTAAGTCATCAGTTGACTTAAAGTTGAGATTGTTTGCAATTTTGCAGATGAAATTCTGATTTATGTTCTTTAAAGATCACTCTAGCTGCTCCGTAGGGAGAGGATCTAGGAGGTCAAGGGCATAGCAGGGAGACTGGCTGGGGGTCATCCAGTGAGAGATGATGTAGCTGGAGGTAGGATCAGGAAGGGGGAGATCAGAAGTGGTCAGATTTGGTCAGTGTGATACAGGAAGTGTGGACAGAACGGATGAAGCACTGGATGTGGGGATGAATCAGGGAAAACAAAGATTTTTAACACAACACCGGCATTAGAGATAGGTTGGTTTTCTTCCCCTTGCATTTTATTTTGAAAAATGTCATATATTCAACAAAGTTGAAATAATGTTCCAAGGAACCTCCTTAAAGCCTACACCTAGTTTCTGCCATTAATATTTTACTGTACTTATTAATCACATACCTGTACAGGTATCTACCCTCTATCCTTCCATCAAACCATTTTTATACATTTCAAGTAAACTGCAGATAGCAGCACACATTCTCCTAGATACTTCTGCGTGCATATCATTAGCTAAATTTCAATATTTGTTTATATTTTTATGTATGCAATGAAATGCATAAATCATAAGGGTATGCTTGCTGCATTTTGACAAATGCTTACATCTGAGAAAACATTAATTTTATCCAATAAGATATTGAGACACTGCAATTCATTATGAGTGCAACAGCATACATTAAGTCACAGGTAATTGCTCAAAGAGGTAAAGAAAAGCCAGCAGAGAAAGCTAGAATCAATGTGTGAGAAAAATGCTTCCACAATTTAATCATTTAAATAGCAATCTAACAGTGATATTGTTTTCATCTGTTTCCCTATTAGAATAATAAATGTAATGGCTTTTTTTAAAAAGTAGAAAAGCATATGAAAAAGATAAGGTTGTTAATTTATATATCAATTACTCAATATGCTTACCCTGTACAAGTATAATTAAAACTCAGGTTAATAAGATTTGCTTTAAGACTTTAAAGAAAGTCAACAGTTTTAGCTAAACTTAATTCCATAAGTCATAATTATAATGATAAATCATAATTATAATATTAGCACCATAAAACCACTGTCTACATATAGGCAAAATCTAATTACATTATTCCTAAAGATATAAACAGTTCTCGGTTAAAGAATTCAGTTAATTATATTATACAATATAGGTTTATTTTGGGGGGTGCCCTATTTAGTTTTGAAAGTAACCTTATTTAAAGTAGCCCTACAAAAAACACTCAATACAATTTCTCCTCAAGAAGCAAGCACCTTAAACATTATTTACGTGACTTAAATACAATCACTGGTAATTTAATAGCTGGCAGCAAATAAGCATTGTTTATACATGCTAATAAATCAATATCAAAGAAAATCAGCCTTTTTTTAAGAGTCAAAATTAATTTGGTCTCCATTTGTCATCAAATCCTAGAGAAAAAATGACCTCATGTTACTTCTTGAAAAAATTATTTTATTGGCCTTGGCTCTATTAAAAACAGTTAGTTATAAATGGGGTAATTGATTCCAAGTTCAGTGGCTCACCTGAGAAATTTGTCATCAGTAAGTATTGAAAAACAGAGAAGCAAAGAAACAAACAAAAAACCAACTTCCACTTTTCCTCCTGTAGCAGATAATTGTTTAATTTTGACCCAACTAAACCTATAGTTCTTTCTTCATCTGTTCAGAACAAATGGGCTGAGTTCACCCAGCTGCAATTGGACAAAGATGATCTAGAGATAATCAGACTGCAATTCATGTGTGCATTACTACTGCTAAATCTTTATGATTCTGCTTCCTGTTTCTTTTATGTATATTTTAAATCTATTTTACCATCCAGACTTGAGATTTATTTTTAAAATAGCTTTAAATTTTGCAGGACTGCCATGGTGTTGTGACCCTGTAATAGAAAGTGATAACAATTCAATCAGCTGCCACTAGAGGTATTTTTTTGGAATGCAAGGCTATTTTTAAGTCTATTCTTTAGACATACAAAATGATATTTAATACTGTGGTAGGAAGAGCAATATCACCTTATTAGGAAAAATGATGCTGGCAATTTTTAACAGACAGAGAGCTTTCCCTTCTTCCTGAAATTGAGAAGCAGAGATTATACAACTTTCTCACGGTTTTACTCAAAACTTATAAACACACAACTTGGGTAAAGAACAAGCCCAAGAGGCTTGTGAAAAGGAGGCCAAAGTTAAGTTCTTCATATTTCAACAGTCTGGAACAAACAAAATTTCTCACATTATTATTTTCGTCCTAATTGCCAAAATTCAGAGCCATTAATCATGGTTGGGATTTGGAGAGCAGTCCTGGGGGTTTTGTCATGATGTCATTTTAAATGTCATCCTGGGAGAATTAAGAGTCTGTCTTATCACCATCTCTGAGCGTGAGATAATCAGGAAATGTTGAAAAAAGTCAAAGAAAAGCCAAGAATTGAAAACATAAAGAAGAAGCTTGGGAACATCCTCTGAAAGAGGAAATGATGTGAAAAAATATGAGCAAGATTCCCACAGACCATTCAGCTACTGTATCATTTAGTTTCCAAGATTGTAATTTATTTTCCTGCCTTTTTTGTTCCCTCATTTTTTTCTGCACATTCTTTTCACAGCTTAGAGTATTTATCTTTTTTCAGCTTTCCTGAAGTATAACTGACAAAACTATAAGAAATTTGAAGTGTACATACATCATGATGATTTGATATATGCATACATTGTGAAAGATTCCTCACATATAGTTAATTAACACATCTGTTACCTCACATATTTCTCTCTTTTTGTTGTTGTTGAGAACATTTAAGTTCTACTCTCTTAGCAACTTTCAATTATATAATACAATGTCATTAAGTGTAGTCACTATATTACACATTAGATCCTCAGACCTTATTCTTATTCATCTTATAGCTGAAAATGTGTACCCTTTTACCAACTTCTCCATACTTCCTCAACTTCCCAGCCCCTGGGGACCACTTTTCTATTCTGTTTCTATGATATTGGTTTCACTTAGCATAATGCTTTTAGGTCCATCCATGTTGTTTCAAATGGCAGAATCTCCTTCTTTCTCATGGCTGAATAATATTCCATTGTGTGTGTGTGTGTGTGTGTGTGTGTGTATTGTATATGTTCTTTTCTTCTTTATCTGTTCCTCCACAGATGGACACTTAGGTTATCTCCATGTCTTGGTGTGGTATGGTTATTCTGAATAATGCTGAGATGAACATAGGTGTGCAGATATCTCTTTGAACTCCTGTTTTCATTTCCTTTAGATATATACCCAGAAGTAGGATTCTGTATCTGTAGTTCTACTTTTAATTTTATGAGGAACTTCCGTACTGTTTTCCATAGTGGCTGCACCAATTTACATTCCCACCTAGAGGAGTTATTTTTTGACATTTCAACTTAAAACAATGGGTCAGCCAAAAACAAAACAAAAAACAAAATTTCCGCCATGGCTTACTTTATTTCTCTGGCTGTGGGGAGTCCTTTTTTGGGTTTCCTTTATCTTTCCCCTTGAAACCCCTGTGAGGGTCTCACATGGGTCCAATAAATTGTGCATCTCAAGAGAAATCAGTGAACCCACACTGATGGAAAGTAGAGCTTTGCAACTTGGTCCCAGGGTGGGAGAATTGCCAATATGCTGGTGAGAGAGCTAACAAAGAAGCCAAAAGATGCAGACAGGCTGGATGCTTCCCAGCTAACAGATCGTTAGGCAGACGTGCCAACACACAGACATTGATGGAAAATGAACCACACAGCAGACCCCAAATGCCTTGATTTAATGCCTCTGCTTTGTTGTAAATAACAAAGGCACCAGTTAAGAGAGAGAACTACTGCCAAATCTTCAAAAAAGGAAGGAAATGGCTTGAAAAGCCAAGCCTGTGTTATAGTAGCATTTAGTTATGTGGACTTTTGCTTTAGAACCTGTGGCAGTTGATGAGATGGATAATGAGTCTTGTACTATAATACAAAAATTGTTTGTAATATTTCAACACAAACTATAATTGGTTATTTAAAATAACAGTTTTCAAACACTGTATTCATAAAACAGTCAGTAAAGCTTCCTAAACTAACTTTCCCCAGAAACTATTGTTCCCTGAAGTATTTATTGAGAAGATAAACACACAACGTTTACAATCTCTATTTAAACACTAAACTTTTCATTTCAATGAAAAAAAAGAACTTTTTGACTGTTAAGTAATATGTACTCATAGCTACCCTTTCACATAATATCATAAGGAAAAAGATTTTGTTATGATAACACTGACATCAGTAGGTACTTGTAAAGTCTCAATGGAATTACCATGCTTTGGAGCTTTTCTTCTTGAAGGTAAAGTAACTTCAAATATTACAAATGTCTATCACCTTCCACAAAAATCCGCCCAAGCCCAACAATAACAAACACCCATGCATACCAGGGCTTACCTGTAACTGTCTAGCAAAACCACATGTAATATACTTATTTAAAAAATTGAAGTATAGTTGATTTACAATGTTTCAGGTATACAGCAAAGTGATTCAGTTATACATATGTTTCTCTATTCTTTTTCAGATTCTTTTCCATTACAGGTTATTACAAGATATTGAATACAGTTCCCTGTGATATACTGTAGGTCCTTGTTGTTTATCTATTTTATACACTGTAGTGTGTATCTGCTACACTCAATATACTCTTAACTTCACCAGTAAGTATTTTCTCACATCTCCAGAAAGAAAGAGTTAGAGTCTAATTGGTCATTTTTAAATGTAATTAAGCAAGAGAGAAGCTCTACAAGATGTATTGCTTTGTCTCCGGGTTTCTATTATCTCAACGTGGTTTAAAAATCCAGGCTCCACAAGATTAAATACATAGATCTGAGACTGCAGACTTAATCTTAAATTAAGATGACATCTTACTTTAGCTGAAACCCCATTCCAATAAAAATGAGAGCAATATTTTTCTAGGTTAGGATATAAAACTCTATGTTGAATGCAGTCATGGATACATCGTATCAGTCTCAGAATATTAATATTATGAGGATTTCCCAAAGTATTGACGGATGTAATGTGAGATACAGTAAATCTGAGCAGGAAGAGTCAGAAGTAGTTATTAATAGTGGTTTAATGCTTTTTAGAGTTTTTCCCCACAAAATAATCTTTAAACTAAACATTACACTGTTTGATGGGTACATGGAGCTGGGAGAGAAACTTAGGAATGTTTTAATGAATCATTTTTACATAGAGTGTTATGAGATTATTTCATTCAAAGCTCATGGTGTCTGGAGATTACGGTGCAAAACTAGGAAATAGAGAGAAGATGAGCTGAACTTCAATTAATTGCGGTCAGTTGTGATGTACTTTTTACGCTAAACAAGTAAAACTTTTGATATCTAGAATTTAGTGGAAAATAAAGGAGTGCTACCTGACAGGGTATATTCATGCTGTCCACCGGTGACCCTAGAAGACCTTCACACTTACTTTGTTTTCTGTTGAACCAAAATATCATTCAGGAATCAAAAGCTGAAATTCTCTTGAAGACCAGAGAGAAACTGGTCCTTGAGGTTCTGAGGCACAGGGAGGGAGAATGATGATGGAGTCCACCTACTCTAATTGAAAGACTAATCTTTGAGGAGTAATTTCTGAAGCTAAAACATCACTGGCAAACTCCCTAATACTGTCTAATATACTAATATGCTGAAATCCACTCTACCCTCTTGAGCACAGAGGTGGACTGCATTTCACACACCCCCTGCCGTTACGTGTCGTGTGACTGGGTCCTCCCAATGGAATGTTGACAGAAATGATATGGGTCCACCGTCTTTAAGGAAATCACCCATGCCAGGTTCTCTATTCTCTCTCTCCTTCCAGCTGACTGGCATGGTGAACCCACACACCCTTGGAAACCACACATTTAAAGTGGCAGAGCAGCTGGGACAGCCTTAGACTGTTATGCAAGCAAGAAATTAAATCTCCATTGTTCTAGCCTTTGCATTTTGGTTCTCTTATTTTAACAACAGTTTAGAATGCCCTAATGAATACAGCAGATAATAAAAGTTCACTGAAATTTTAACAAGTCGCACTTGGTTTTGTTTAAAATTGTCTGTTTGTGCAGGAAGGAAGTGATCTATCGCTCCTGAAAGTGCACACCTGTATTTGGCAAAGTGAGTATGATAGCTTGCAATGGACCTCTTCTAGGCCACTGCTGGCCCCAAAAAATGCCCCTCCAAACAGCAGCCTGAGTGAGACTTCCAAATTGATTCCCCATTTACATTAAAATAAAGTTCCAAAGTCCTTAACACAACAACTTTTTCCAGGTTTCTGGCTTTTCCTCATGTCCTCTTCTGTCACACTGATGCTATTTGACTTTGGCAAACTGGCTGAAACTTTTCCTGTTCCAAGACCTCCTTGGATTGTTTTTTCCCTGCTTTTCTCTTTGCCTAGCTGACTCTCTCCGACTCCTCACTGTCACCAGGAAATTTCAGTTTCTCCAGGACCCTTTCTCAACCCCTACACTAGCTGGTACCACCCAGATCTCATTGTACCATCATGTGGTAACTGGTTATGTATTTGTGCAATGATCTAATGTCAACATTTCCCACATTGGGCTTGAATTTCTGTGTTTACCTGGTAATTCCCTGCACCTCAAATGCTAATGACAGACCCTGTAGGTCCCCCAAAAGTCCCTTTTAAAACGAGTGTCAGAGTTAGATCCATGGTCTTGTAAGGACCATCATTTGCTCTCTGGTAAGCCACAGGCATCAACACCCCTCAGGAAGGTGGAGACAGAGGTTTTAAAGACTCTGTCCTGTTGGCAGTTTCCCCTGCCCAAGTGTGTGCACATTTCAACACAACCTGTGAAGCTTGCAGGTCACACCCCTTCCTTTCAGGGGAATTCTTACTATAGAGGATCTTCATGACCATGCAAGCTCTAGGGGAAAGAGGAAGCATGGTTTCCAAGCTCACATCCTCCCTACTATCTGAGCATTCTAAGATCTTGTCTTTGGGATGAAACATTTTGCTTTACTATGCTTTATTCTTTCTCAATATTCCATTTCTTCCTTGCCCTCATTCTAAACTTGCTCTTTCCAGGAAGGGCATGACAACAAAAAATGAAGGCAAAAATAATATTTTCTGGTATTTTGGTTTTCAATACTTTATCCTCTGAAGAACATGGAAAAGACTCCTGAAATAGACCCAAATAATGGGAGAAAACACCAGACTGGTTTGGAAAACTATCTTCTATGCTGGGTACAGGGAAGAATAAGATGGAAGATATAATAAGAGAATGACCATTGAGTTTCTGGGACCATAGATTGAGTTAGGAAAGGGCAACACAGAGGGGAATACTTTCAATAAAGGTGATCTCCCCGTCCCCAGATTAACTGGAGTAAGTGCCAGCTCTTGAGCACAGAGGCTACACTAGCCATCCTTTCATGGTAGCTGAAGAGTTCCTCTTTGACAAAGTCAGTGTGATGCCAGTTCACGAACCATGAGGAATAAAACCTGAGACTTTGCTCAAATTCACCCCAGGAGTTGGGCAGTGTCTCAAAGACACCTGTAACCTTCCAGAGAGGTAGGGTGGAACTCAACACAGCTGGCAGAGTGATAGTCATGCCAGAGGTAAAATTTGAACAAATCTAGCACCAGCATGAGTCAGGATTCCCTATGTACTGTACCTATAAACATTCCCAACTGGACTGCAGGCAGCCTGGAAGGAGAGTTTTAGCAGAAACTTCTTCTTTCAAGAATCCAGATATTGCTTCCAACTTTAGCTTCACACATTCCCATAACTTAGTAAGGTGACGATTGATGGTCTTTTTCTTCTACATCTATGTCACTATCTGAATTTCCTCACATTTTCATAGCTTATTTGGGTGAAAATTGATGATCTTTTTCTTCTAAAGCTATGTCTGAATTTCCTCTACTATTAGCATGAAAATTTTATAAGCCACTGAACAGGTAAATTGAAAAGGGAAAGAGAACTTCTCCAAAAAGTGATGAAATAGTCATTGTGTTCAGGAACATATGAATTTTCAAGGTGGTTCCCAAAAAACTTCTTCTCTGAACATCAGATTGTTTTTTTTGTTTGTTTTTTTTTAAGTCCTTTTAGAGTTCTGAGCTAACTCAAGTGAAAAAATACTGGAAATTTGTGGAAGAACATATCCTCTTGTTATAATGGAAGAGGTGTGTCTTCTCCTGCAGGAAGCCAGTTGCCTGGTGTGTGTTCTAGAGCCCATTGCCTGGTGTGTGTTCTAGAGCCCATTGCTATTCCTCTAAACAACAACAACAACAACAACACTGTATTCTCTTTTACGTCTTCACTACTTCCCATTACTTCTCCTCTGCTAGTTGGTCCTAACATTCACAGCTAAACTGCAGGAATGAACTGTTTACACTTTCTGCTTCCATTTCTGCACTTTCTATTCCATACCAATTCATCGCAGTCTGGCTTCTGCCTCCTCCTCCCCCACAATGGAACTGTCCTAATCAGACCGCCTCTGACCCACATGTCATTAAACTTCAGATATTTTCCCTTTTGCAACTTCAGCTACTTGGCCACTTCCTCACTCTCTTCCTTGGATCTTGTGGCACCATCCTTTCCTAGTCTCACACCTACCTTCCCTGTCTCTTCGTTAGTCTCCTTTGCATCTCCCTCTCATCAAATGTTTTCATTCCAAAGGTTCTGATACTGGCCTTTATTCTTCTGTCTCTACTTTCTTTCTTTGTCTTAAGCAACTTTCTAGCTTTACCAGATGACTGTCAAGGTTTCTCAAGTATCCATTGTTATGCAGACCAATATCCTGGGGGCCAGACACATTCATTTTTCTATTGCACATCTCCGTTCAAAGTCAAATTGTCTGGCACTCTACTGACTTATCATTTCCCCTCAGTACTGCTACCAACTCCCACCCCCTCCATCATGGGTCCTAATTCTCCTCCTACCTTACACTCACAATTTCCCATTTGCCCAGGGTCAAGGCTGGGACACAGTCTTTCATCATTGGACTCTTGAGTTCTGCCATATTGCACAACTTCCTCGAGAGATTCTCACGTAGATGTAATGGCAATGGCACCCTTAGATTGGTTAGTGCACAACTTGCACAGCTGTATGGGGTGTGCTGATATTTTCCTTCTCCCTCATCATCAACATTCAAACAATCACCAAATGTGTTTAGCTCTGCTTCTAAAGCAGTTCTTTTCTCTATTTCTTTTTTCCCATTCCACTCCTGGTAGGGTCTATAATCATCTTTATCCTTGACTATGAATCTAGCTCTCTGGCTTCTCTCCTGTACCCATGACACCCCTCCAGTCTCTGCAGTCAGAGGGACATTTAAAAACACAAATATGGAACTTAAACTTTTTAATGGCCTCCCCTGGCCCTGTAGATAACAAACCACGGGCTCTCAAGTCCTCCAAGTTCAGCCCCTCCTCTCGCATTCTCACTGCTCTTCCTCCAGGGTCCAGTCTTGGTGACCTCCTTCGTTTGTCCCAAAGGTGCTGAGCTCTCTCACTCACAGGTCTTTGCCGTGTCCTCTACTCTGTTCCCCACCCTCATCCTTCACCCATTGTTCAGGTCCTACCTTAAATATCCCTTTATAAGGAATCCCTCCTGGGACCTCAGACCAGGCTGAATGGGACAGCTACATTACTCAATGACCTGGGCTGCCTTCATTATACCATGACTGAGCATCATGGTGATTAGTTTCCATTGTCTGTCTCCCAGGAAGACAGGATGGCTTCTTCACTAGTGTATCTCTGGCATCTGGTAGGTACTTGAAAAATGGCTAATTGGATCAGTTCTATTATTCTCTTAGAATGTCAAATATATATGATAAAAAAACACAAAAACATAAAACTCTTATCTTTTACAATACTATGATTTCTGAGACAAGTTAGATGTTTCAATTTTCTTCTCTCAACTTGATCCTGAAAAGAACAAGTTTCTGAAGAGTAAATAAAGCCTCAGAGTCTTAAAAGTTAAATTTAATGACCTCCAAACTGAAATCTGCACTAAAAATAAATGTTTTTGCTCATGCAGTGAATGGTGTGACAGCTTTCCTGAGGAAGATAAACTGGTTTCTTTTTTTAAATTTAAATTGTGCTCCTCATTGAAATCCTTAAGATTTAATTTCCATGTGGGGAGAGGGGAAATAAACTAATAAGTGAGAAAACTCATCATTTACCAAGTTTGTGAATTTAGCAGAAATAGTCCAGAGACTTAACATTATGGGAAGACATATGGCATATTATCTTATGGCTGTATTGTTTTGCTCTGCTCTGTTTTTCTGTCCCAAGGGAATAGTTTATATTTTCCTATTATTTCTTTTTCTCACTTCCCTTCATAAATTATGCCTGGGATCCATAAATGACCAAATATAAAAGTGTGTCCTTGCTGAATACAGGCCATAAAAGAAAAAATATATTCCTACCTTAAAATGTAATGCAATACTTCTCGAATGAGAATGCATTATTAGAACTTCTTGGATATTTATTTTGACATGTAATTGTTTGACCCAACATTGGAACCTATAAATTGTTACCTGAAAAAAAAAATAGCTAAAAATGTTTGCATGCTTTTTTTTTTTTCTTTTTGCCTTCTGACATTGTTTTATCTTCTAGATTTTGATGAGAGATTTTCAGATTCTCAGGTTATAGAAAATTTTGTATTAAAATCCTTCTGGTCATGGATTCTCCAGTAAAGACTACAAGTCCTTGGAAAGTCAGGACTATCCCCAGCTGTGTGCTGAGGGGTCAAATAATCCCAAGAGCCATCTCAGAGCCTGGCTTCCCTCTTCCAGAAATGGTCTATCAATTCTATCGGGAAAGACATAGATGGCACAACTAGAAAGCACAATGAATCCTGGCAAATATTGCATAAACTGTATTGCATTGGGTTGAATGTATGCTCTAGAACACTGTACAAAAGAGATATGATGCAACCCACATATACAATTTAAAAATTCCTAGAATAAGTAAAACAAAACAGGTGGAATTAGTTTTAATAACATGACTTATTTATTCTTGTATATCCAGAATATTATCACTTCAACATGTAATAATTTTAAAAATTATTAAATTATTATATATTTTATATTTTTTCCTAACAAAATCTTCACAATCCAGTGTATATTTTACACTTACAGCTCATCTCAGTTTAGACCAGTCACACTTGAAATGCTCAATAGCCACATGTGAATAGTGGATGCTATGTTGGAGAAAACAGATCTAGACATTCAAAAAGTGGGGCATGGTTGGGTCTGGAACAATCAGAAAAGGCTCTTAGAAGGAGGAGAGTCCTCCTTCTTATCTTTACTGTTGCTTTCAACCAGCAAGAAGAATGAGCAGTTCAATTTCAGGGAACTGGTTTGGGGTATGATAGTGGTCAAGCAAAGACCACTGTCTTTCACTGCCAAAGATAGCATCTGAGATGTGATCCCAACTTAGGTATGGAGAATGGAAACAGAATCACTGGAGGGACTTGGAAAGAAGATAGAGGGACTCAAAATTAAAGCTACATGAGATTGTTGCCTAATGGGGTTGCTCAAAATTTATTCTTCATTTATAACTATGAGACTCTTTATTATAAGAGTATGTTTAAAAAAACAAAACAAAACCTTTTATTTTAGAATAGTTTATATTGAAACAAAAGTTGCAAAGATATTACCCACATACCCCTCCCCTCACAGAGTTCCTATTATTAACTTCTTATATTGACTATTTGTCAAAAATTATGGACCAACACAGACAAAATATTAACTAAAGTCTACATTTTATTCAGATTTCCTTAGTTTTTACTTCATGTCTTCTTCTGTTCCAGGATTCCACCAGGGCACCACATTACATTTACTTGTCATGTCTCCTTAAATTTCTCTTGACTGTGACGGTTTCTCAGACTTTCCCTGTTTTTGATGACCTTTACTGTTTTGACGACTGGGCAACTACTTGGTAGAAAGTCCTTTGATAGGGACTTGTCTGATGTTTTTCTCATTAGACTGGGGCTATAGGTGTTTTGAAGGAAGACCACAGTAGCAAAGTGCTTTTCTCATTATATCATCAGGGCACCTACCATCAACACGAGTTATCACTGCTGGTGTTAACTTTGATCATTGACTGGGCTGAGCTAGTTTTGGTAGATTTCTCTACCGTATAGCTACTTTGTTTCCTGCCCTTTCCATTTTGTACATTTTGGAAGTCACTGTGTGCAGCCAACACTTACGAAGTGGAGAGTTATGCTTCACCTCTTTGAGGGGGAAGTATCCATAGAAATTATTTGGAATTATTCTTTATGGGAGGTTATCTATTCTCCCCCATTTACTCACTGATTCAATCAGACATTTATTTCTGATTATTTTAATATCTGAGTATAGACTCATGGATATTAGTTTTATACTTTTGGTTAAGTCCACTGCTACTTTATTTTTTTGCTCAAATCAGTTCATCTTTGGCCATTGGGACCTCTTTCAGTTGGCCCCTGTCTTTTTGACATACCCCATCACTGTGGGGTCATTGAGGACTTTCATACTTTCTGAAACTACAAGATTCTTGAGGCTCATCTTGTATATATCCTGCCCCAGCCCCCAAATCAGCCATTTCTCCAAAGAGACCTAGTTCCTTTTATTGGAGAATGGTATTAGAAACTAAAATCTGGGAACTAGCTGTGCTCATTGGTTTGAGGTGTCATTGCTTCTAGACTCCCTCAGCTTACAGAGCAAGGAAATAAATGTACGTACGTATACTGACACATGAATATACACACATCTATGAATGTTTCTTTGTGTATCTATCTGTATTTATATTAAGTTAAACATTAGTTCACATTGATGTTCAAATCTAATCAACTTCCATATGGATTATTCTAGCCTCCCCAATTCCTTATCTGTAATCTTCCACTTCAACCGTGAGAAACCAGGCTCCCACCATCTGCCATGCATTTACTTAATTCTTCAATGCCAATATACATGTACAGTGGTTTTAGAATTTTGTACCTCTGTAGGAATATGTTATCAGATTTAGTGTGGTGCTTATGTATATTTCCTTGTGTTTTTGTCTTCAAGAATTCACTCATTTTCAAAGTTATATTGGTCAACACCTCTTCCTTTTCCCTCTCTTCAAGGAGATTCTTCTATATTTGTAATGTAGTTAGATTCTTTTGCCATATTCTGCATTTCATCCTGGGATTTTCTGACCTCTTAAATGATTTCTTAATATTTTTCTTAATATTTTCATGCCTTAAGTTTCATTCTTTGTGTGGTAAAGTTCTGTAAGTTTTGGCAAAGGCATTGTGTTGATTGTCCACCATTACAATATCATGCAGAATAGTTATTGCCCTAAAAAATGCCCTGTGCTTCACATGTTCAATCTTCCTTGATCTCAAGCTCTTGAAAACCACTTATCTGCTTGCCATCTTTATATTTTTGCTTTTTCCTGAATGTAATATAAATGGAATCATACAGTAGGTCACCTTTCATATTGTCTTCTTTTACTTAGCAATATGCATTTATGATAAATCCATGTTTTTACATGGTGTCATAGCTCTTTCCTATTTATTCCTGAATATTATTCCATTGTGTGGATATATTACTGTTTGTTTATCCATTTACTTATGGAAGGATCTTGGTTGCTTCCAGTTTTGTGTGATTACGGATAACATTGCTATAAACATTCACCTGGAGATTTGGTGTGGACATAAGTTTTCAAATCAGTCCAATTGCTGGATTGGTTGACTATGGTAAGACCATATTTAACTTTGTCAGAAGCTACCAAACTCGCCCAAACTGACTGTATCATTTTGCATTACTACGAGCTATATCTGCGTTAGTAATTGTTATTGTCATTTTTGTGGATTTTAGCCATTCTAATAGGTGAGTAGTGATACCTCATTGTTTTAAATTTTATTTTAAAGTTGAGAAATAATTTTGAGTGTCTTTTCATAGGCTTATTTGCCATCTATATATCTTCATTGATGAGGTGTCTGTTGAGGTCTTTGCTTATTTTTTGATCGAGCTGTTTGTTTTCCTATTTTTTTTTTTTTAACATCTTTATTGGGGTATAATTGCTTTACAATGGTGTGTTAGTTTCTGCTTTATAACAAAGTGAATCAGTCATACATAAACATATGTTCCCATATGTCTTCCCTGTTGCCTCTCCCTCCCTCCCACCCTCCCCATCCCACCCCTCCAGGCTGTCACAAAGCACCGAGCCAATATCCCTGTGCCATGCGGCTGCTTCCCACTAGCTATCTACCTTACTGCGTTTGTTACTGTGTATATGCCCATGACTCTCTCTCGCCCTGTCACAGCTCACCCTTCCCCCTCCCCATAACCTCAAGTCCGTTCTCTAAGAGGTCTGCGTCTTTATTCCTGCTTTACCCCTAGGTTCTTCATGACATTTTTTTCTTAAATTCCATATATATGTGTTAGCATATGGTATTTGTCTTTTTCTTTCTGACTTACTTCACTCTGTATGACAGACTCTAGGTCTATCCACCTCATTACAAATAGCTCAATTTCGTTTCTTTTTATGGCTGAGTAATATTCCATTGTATATATGTGCCACATCTTCTTTATCCATTCATCCGATGACGGGCACTTAGGTTGTTTCCATCTCTGGGCTATTGTAAATAGAGCTGCAATGAACATTTTGGTACATGACTCTTTTTGAATTTTGGTTTTCTCAGGGTATATGCCCAGTAGTGGGATTGCTGGGTCATATGGTAGTTCTATTTGTAGTTTTTTAAGGAACCTCCATACTGTTCTCCATAGTGGCTGAACCAATTCACATTCCCACCAGCAGTGCAAGAGTGTTCCCTTTTCTCCACACCCTCTCCAGCATTTATTGTTTCTAGATTTTTTGATGATGGCCATTCTGACTGGTGTGAGATGATATCTCATTGTAGTTTTGATTTGCATTTCTCTAATGATTAATGATGTTGAGCATTCTTTCATGTGTTTGTTGGCAGTCTGTATATCTTCTTTGGAGAAATGTCTATTTAGGTCTTCTGCCCATTTTTGGATTGGGTTGTTTGTTTTCTTGTTATTGAGCTGCATGAGCTGCTTGTAAATTTTGGAGATTAATCCTTTGTCGGTTGCTTCATTTGCAAATATTTTCTCCCATTCTGAGGGTTGTCTTTTGGTCTTGTTTATGGTTTCCTTTGCTATTCAAAAGCTTTGAAGTTTCATTAGGTCCCATTTGTTTATTTTTGTTTTTATTTCCATTACTCTAGGAGGTGGGTCAGAAAGGATCTTGCTTTGATTTATGTCATAGAGTGTTCTGCCTATGTTTTCCTCTAAGAGTTTGATAGTTTCTGGCCTTACATTTAGGTCTTTAATCCATTTTGAGCTTATTTTTGTGTATGGTGTTAGGGAGTGATCTAATCTCATACTTTTACATGTACCTGTCCAGTTTTCCCAGCACCACTTATTGAAGAGGCTGTCCTTTCTCCATTGTACATTACTGCCACCTTTATCAAAGATAAGGTGTCCATATGTGCATGGGTTTATCTCTGGGCTTTCTATCCTGTTCCATTGATCTATCTTTCTGTTTTTGTGCCAGTACCATACCGTCTTGATGACTGTAGCTTTGTAGTATAGTCTGAAGTCAGGGAGCCTGATTCCTCCAGTTCCTTCTTTCGTTCTCAAGATTGCTTTGGCTATTCGGGGTCTTTTGTGTTTCCATACAAATTGTGAAATTTTTTGTTCTAGTTCTGTGAAAAATGCCAGTGGTAGTTTGATAGGGATTGCATTGAATCTATAGATTGCTTTGGGTAGTAGAGTCATTTTCACAATGGTGATTCTTCCAATCCAAGAACATGGTATATCTCTCCATCGATTTATATCATCTTTAATTTCTTTCATCAGTGTCTTATAATTTTCTGCATACAGGTCTTTTGTCTCCTTAGGTAGGTTTATTCCTAGATATTTTATTCTTTTTGTTGCAATGGTAAATGGGAGTGTTTTCTTGATTTCACTTTCAGATTTTTCATCATTAGGATATAGGAATGCCAGAGATTTCTGTGCATTAATTTTGTATCCTGCCACTTTACCAAATTCATTGATTAGCTCTAGTAGTTTTCTGGTAGCATCTTTAGGGTTCTCTATGTATAGGATCATGTCATCTGCAAACAGTGACAGCTTTACTTCTTCTTTTCCAATTTGGATTCCTTTTATTTCCTTTTCTTCTCTGATTGCTGTGGCTAAAACTTCCAAAACAATGTTGAATAATAGTGGTGAGAGTGGGCAACCTTGTCTTGTTCCTGATCTTAGTGGAAATGCTTTCAGTTTTTCACCATTGAGGATGATGTTTGCTGTGGGCTTGTCATATATGGCCTTTATTATGTTGAGGAAGGTTCCCTCTATGCCTACTTTCTGCAGGGTTTTTATCATAAATGGGTGTTGAATTTTGTCAAAAGCTTTCTCTGCATCTATTGAGATGATCATATGGTTTTTCTCCTTCAGTTTGTTAATATGGTTTATCACATTGATAGATTTGCGTATATTGAAGAATCCTTGCATTCCTGGAATAAACCCCACTTGATCATGGTGTATGATCCTTTTAATGTGCTGTTGGATTCTGTTTGCTAGTATTTTGTTGAGGATTTTTGCATCTATGTTCATCAGTGATATTGGCCTGTAGTTTTCTTTCTTTGTGACATCCTTGTCTGGTTTTGGTATCAAGGTGATGGTGGCATCGTAGAAGGAGTTAGGGAGTGGTCCTCCCTCTGCTATATTTTGGAAGAGTTTGAGAAGGATAGGTGTTAGCTCTTCTCTAAATGTTTGATAGAATTCGCCTGTGAAGCCATCTGGTCCTGGGCTTTTCTTTGTTGGAAGATTTTTAATCACAGTTTCAATTTCAGTGCTTGTGATTGGTCTGTTCATATTTTCTATTTCTTCCTGATTCAGTCTTGGCAGGTTGTGCATTTCTAAGAATTTGTCCATTTCTTCCAGATTGTCCATTTTATTGGCATAGAGTTGTTTGTAGTAATCTCTCATGATCTCTTTTATCTCTGCAGTGTCAGTTGTTACCTCTCCTTTTTCATTTCTAATTCTATTGATTTGAGTCTTCTCCCTTTTTTTCTTGATGAGTCTGGCTAGTGGTTTATCTATTTTGTTTATCTTCTCAAAGAACCAGCTTTTAGTTTTATTGATCTTTGCTATTGTTTCCTTCATTTCTTTTTCATTTATTTCTGATCTGATTTTTATGATTTCTTTCCTTCTGCTAGCTTTGGGGTTTTTTTGTTCTTCTTTCTCTAATTGCTTGAGGTGCAAGGTTAGGTTGTTTATTCGAGATGTTTCCTGCTTCTTAAGGTGGGCTTGTATTGCTATAAACTTCCCCCTTAGAACTGCTTTTGCTGCATCCCACAGGTTTTGGGTCGTTGTGTCTCCATTGTCATTTGTTTCTAGGTATTTTTTGATTTCCTCTTTGATTTCTTCAGTGATCTCTTCATTATTAAGTAGTGTATTGTTTAGCCTCCATGTGTTTGTATTTTTTACAGATCTTTTCCTGTAATTGATATCTAGTCTCATGGCGTTGTGGTCAGAAAAGATACTTGATACAATTTCAATTTTCTTAAATTTACCAAGGCTTGATTTGTGACCTAAGATATGATCTATCCTGGAGAATGTTCCATGAGCACTTGAGAAAAATGTGTATTCTGTTGTTTTTGGATGGAGTGTCCTATAAATATCAATTAAGTCCATCTTGTTTAATGTATCATTTAAAGCTTGTGTTTCCTTATTAATTTTCATTTTGGATGATCTGTCCATGGGTGAAAGTGGGGTGTTTAAGTCCCCTACTATGAATGTGTTACTGTCGATTTCCCCTTTTATGGCTGTTAGTATTTGCCTTATGTATTGAGGTGCTCCTATGTTGGGTGCATAAATATTTACAATTGTTATATCTTCTTCTTGGATCGATCCCTTGATCATTATGTAGTGTCCTTCTTTGTCTCTTTTAATAGTCCTTATTTTAAAGTCTATTTTGTCTGATATGAGAATTGCTACTCCAGCTTTCTTTTGGCTTCCATTTGCATGGAATATCTTTTTCCATCCCCTTACTTTCAGTCTGTATGTGTCTCTAGGTCTGAAGTGGGTCTCTTGTAGACAGCATATATAAGGGTCTTGTTTTTGTATCCATTCAGCTAATTTGTGTCTTTTGGTGGGAGCATTTAGTCCATTTACATTTAAGGTAATTATCGATATGTATGTTCCTATTCCCATTTTCTAAATTGTTTTGGGTTCGTTATTATAGGTCTTTTCCTTCTCTTGTGTTTCTTGCCTAGAGAAGATCCTTTAGCATTTGTTGTAAAGCTGGTTTGGTGGTGCTGAACTCTCTCAGCTTTTGCTTGTCTGTAAAGGTTTTAATTTCTCCATCAAATCTGACTGAGATCCTTGCTGGGTAGAGTAGTCTTGGCTGCATGTTTTTCTCCTTCATCACTTTCAGTATGTCCTGCCACTCCCTTCTGGCTTGTAGGGTTTCTGCTGAGAGATCAGCTGTTAACCTTATGGGGATTCCCTTATGTGTTATTTGTTGTTTTTCCCTTGCTGCTTTTAATATGCTTTCTTTGTATTTAATTTTTGACAGTTTGATTAATATGTGTCTTGGCGTATTTCTCCTTGTATTTATCTTGTATGGGACTCTCTGTGCTTCCTGGACTTGATTAACTATTTCCTTTCCCATATTAGGGAAGTTTTCAACTATAATCTCTTCAAATATTTTCTCAGTCCCTTTCTTTTTCTCTTCTTCTTCTGGAACCCCTATAATTCGAATGTTGGTGCGTTTAATGTTGTCCCAGAGGTCTCTGAGACTGTCCTCAGTTCTTTTCATTCTTTTTTCTTTATTCTGCTCTGCAGTAGTTATTTCCACTATTTTATCTTCCAGGTCACTTATCCGTTCTTCTGCCTCAGTTATTCTGCTATTGATCCCATCTAGAGTACTTTTAATTTCATTTATTGTGTTGTTCATCGTTGCTTGTTTCATCTTTAGTTCTTCTAGGTCCTTGTTAACTGATTCTTGCATTTTGTCCAATCTATTGTCCATTCTATCTCCAAGATTTCGGATCAACCTTACTATCATTATTCTGAATTCTCTTTCAGGTAGACTGCCTATTTCCTCTTCATTTGTTAGGTCTGGTGGGTTTTTATCTTGCTCCTTCATCTGCTGTGTTTTTTTCTGTCTTCTCATTTTGCTTATCTCACTGTGTTTGGGGTCTCGTTTTTGCAGGCTGCAGGTTTGTAGTTCCTCCTGTTTTTGATGTGTGTCTCCAGTGGCTAAGGTTGGTTCAGTGGGTTGTGTAGGCTTCCTGATGGAGGGGGCTAGTGCCTGTGTTGTGGTGGATGAGGCTGGATCTTGTCTCTCTAGTAGGCAGGTTCACGTCTGGTGGTGTGTTTGGGGGTGTCTGTGGCCTTATTATGATTTTAGGCAGCCTCTCTGCTAATGGGTGGGGTTGTGTTCCTGTTTTGCTAGTTGTTTGGCATAGGTTTTCCAGCACTGTGGCTTGCTGGTCGTTGAGTGAAGCTGGGTGCTGGTGTTAAGATGGAGGTCTCTGGGAGATTTTCGCTGTTTGATATTATGTGGAGCTGGGAGGTCTCTTGTTGATCAGTGTCCTGAAGTTGGCTGTCCTACCTCAGAGGCAGAGCCCTGCCTCCTGGCTGGAGCACCAAAAGCTTTTCATCCACAGGCTCAGGATAAAAGGGAGAAAAAGTAGAGGGAATTAGTAGAAGTATGAGGAAAGAAAGAAGGAAAGGAGGGTAGGAAGGAAGGAAGAAAGAAAGAAAGAAGCAAAGAAGGAAAGAAGGCAAGAAGGAAAGAAAGGAGGGAGGGAGGGAGGGAGGAAGGAAGGAAGGAGGGAAAGAAGGAAAAAAGACAGAAAGAAAGAAGATACAGTAAAAATAAAATAAAGTATAATAAAGTTATTGAATTAAAAACTTCTTATTTAGAAAAAAAAAAAAGGGACGGAAAGAACCTTAGGACAAATGTTGGAAGCAAAGCTATACAGACAAAATCTTACACAGAAGCATACACATACACCCTCACTAAAAGAGGTAAATGGGGAAAAATCCTAAATCTTGCTGTCAGAGACCACCTCCTCAATTTGGGATGATTCGTTGTCTAAAGGAGGGAAGGAAGGACGGAAAGAAAGAAAGAAAGAATGAAGGTAAAGTGTAATAAGGTTATTAAAATTAATTATTAAGAAAAAAAAATTAAAAAAAAAAACATGGACGGATAGAACCCTAGGACAAATGGTGGAAGCAAGACTATACAGACAAGATCTCACACAGAAGCATACACATACACATTCACAAAAAGAGGAAAGGGGGAAAAATCATAGATCTTGCTCCTAAAGTCCACTTCCTTAATTTGGGATGATTGGTTGTCTATTCAGGTATTCCACAGATGCAGGTACATCAAGTTGATTGTGGAGCTTTAATCCGCTGCTTCTGAGGCTGCTGGGAGAGATTTCCCTTTCTCTTCTTTGTTCTCACAGCTCCCAGGGCTAAGCTTTGGATTTGGCCCTGCCACTGCGTGTAGATCGCTGGAGGGCGTCTATTTTTTGCTCAGACAGGATGGGGTTAAAAGAGCCGCTGATTGGGGGCTCTGGCGCACTCAGGCCGGCGGGGACGAAGGGGCACAGAGTGCGGGGCGGGCCTGCGGTGGCAAAGGCCGGCGTGACTTTGCACCAGCCTGAGGCGCGCTGTGCACTCTCCCGGGGATGTTGTCCCTGGATCCCGGGAACCCGGCAGTGGCGGGCTGCACAGGCTCCGCGGAGGAGGGGTGTGGAGAGTGACCTGTGCTCGCACACAGGCCCCTCGGTGGCGGCAGCAGCAGCCTTAACGTCTCCCGCCCGCCTCTGGGGTCCGCGCTTTTAGCCGCGGCTTGCGCCCGTCTCTGGATTCCGCGCTTTCAGCCGCGGCTCGCGCCCGTCTCTGGATTCCGCGCTTTCAGCCGCGGCTCGCGCCCGTCTCTGGGGTCCGCGCTTTCAGCCGCGGCTCGCGCCCGTCTCTGGGGTTCGCGCTTTTAGCCGCGGCTCGCGCCCGTCTCTGGAGTTCCTTTAAGCAGCGTTCTTAAACCCCTCTCCTCACGCCCCAGGAAACAAAGAGGGAAGGAAAAGTCTCCTGCCTCTTCTGCAGGTGCAGGCTTTTCCCCGGACTCCCTCCCGGCTAGCTGTGGTGCACTAACCCCTTCAGGCTATGTTCAAGCCGCCAACCCCAGTCCTCTCCCTGCGCTCCGGCCTCAGCTCG
Organism: Delphinus delphis; assembly: GCF_949987515.2. Lineage (NCBI taxonomy): Eukaryota > Metazoa > Chordata > Mammalia > Artiodactyla > Delphinidae > Delphinus > Delphinus delphis. The sequence continues at coordinate 166,196,951 of NC_082685.1, read as the reverse complement.
CAGCCCCGCCCGCCCCGGCGGGTGAGCAGACAAGCCTCTCGGGCTGGTGAGTGCCGGTCGGCACCGATCCTCTGTGCGGGAATCTCCCCGCTTTGCCCTCCGCACCCGTTGCTGTGCACTCCTCCGCAGCTTCGAAGCTCCCCCCTCCGCCTCCCGCAGTCTCCGCCCGCGAAGGGGCTTCCTAGAGTGTGGAAACTTTTCCTCCTTCACAGCTCCCTCCCACTGGTGCAGGTGCCGTCCCTATTCTTTTGTCTCTGTTTTTTCTTTTGCCCTACCCAGGTACGTGGGGAGTTTCTTGCCTTTTGGGAGGTCTGAGGTCTTCTGCCAGTGTTCAGTAGGTGTTCTGTAGGAGTTGTTCCACGTGTAGTTGTATTTCTGGTGTATCTGTGGGGAGGAAGGTGATCTCCGCGTCTTACTCTTCCGCCATCTTCCGCCTTCCCCTCTGTCTGTTTTCCTATTTTTAAGTTTTAAGAGTTCTTTGAATATTTTGGATATCAGTCATTATCAGATATGTTTTGCAGATATTTTATCCTAGTCTGTGGCTTGTCTTTTCGTTTTTTTAACTAGTATATTTGCAGAGCAGAAGCTTAAATTTTTTTTTTCATAAATGTATTTATTTTATTTTTGGCTGTGTTGGGTCTTTGTTGCTGCACATGGGCTTTCTCTAGTTGCGGCAAGTGGGAGCTACTCTTTGTTGCAGTGCACAGGCTTCTAATCATGGTGGTTTCTCTTGCTGCAGAGCACGGGCTCTAGGCGCACGGGCTTCAGTAGTTGTGGCACACAGGCTCAGTAGTCGTGGCTCATTGTGGCTCGCTCTAGAGCGCAGGCTCAGTAGTTGTGGCACATGGGGCTTAGTTGCTCTGCGGCATGTGGTATCTTCCCAGACCAGGGCTCAAACCTGTGTCCCCTACATTGGCAGATGGATTCTTAACCACTGCGCCACCAGGGAAGCCCAGAAGTTTTAAATTTTGTTAAAGTCCAAAATTATTTTTGTTGTTGTTTCATAAATTTTGCTTTGGTGTTGTATTTAAGAACTGCTCAAAAAAATCTAAGGTCATGTAGATTTTTCTCCTATGTTTTCTTGTAGAAATCATATAGTATTGCATTTTACATTTAGATCTATGTTCCATTTTGAGTTAATTTGTGTGAAAGGTGTAAGGTCCTTGTCTAGATTCTTCTCCCTCTTCTTCTTCTTTCTTATCTCCTTCTCCTCCCCCTCGTCCTCCTCCTCCTTTCCCTCTCCTTCTTCTCCTTCTCCTTCCTTTTTTTTCATAGAGACAACCAATTGTCCCAGCACCACTTATTTAAAAGAATATTGTTTCTCAGTTAATTTGCCTTTGCATATTTTCCAAAAATCAGTTGACTGTATGTGGTTCCATATTTCATCTTCACTGTGTTTCACTGAGGTGTCTTGTGTTTCTTACACAGCACTCTATCTTAATTTCTGTAGCTTTAGAATCAGTCTCATATGTGATTTCTCCAACACTGGACTTGTAATGATGTTTTAAGATAGGAAGTTTAAGGCAAGTTTCTTTTAAATTAGGAGGATGTAGGAAACAAACTCTAAAATTCCTAATTCCACAAAGTTCCTAGTTCCATAATTGTCCACAGTGAATTACAGAAAGAAAATCATAGCACACATTTATATAGCTGAGAGCAAACTAATGGGGTTTGTTTTGTTCATTTTTTGCAAGTCTCAAGTGTAAATATCTCCTAAAAAATTTAAACTAATTTGTGGAATGTGGATTTGTTAACATATACAAAGGGAAGCAGCAGCATTTGGTCTAAAAGTGAGTAAAAGTGGCTGTAAAGTTCAACACATAAATTCATAATGCTCCAGAAGAAGTAATGAAAAATGTAATAGAAACTGTGATACTATTTGCATTGACATTAGTCTATAACCTACCTAGGATTAATTGGAAGTATTACTTATGTATAAACTGAAAAATTCAATTAAATTACACCAAAGAGAGAATAAATGAGAAACATAACATTGTAAATATGTCCATATTTCCCAAATTGGTTAAAAAATACAACCCAATGATATTTGGGGGCATTGGACAAAATATTTCTAAAATATATATGAAAATAAAAATTCCCCCAAACTTATAAGACAATTCTGGAAGAGAGAGTAAGAGACTCATCCAGCCTTGTAGAAAGGAATAGTCTGTAGTCATAGCAATGGAGCCAGAGCAATAGTCTTTGTTAGAGCAGTGGTTCTCAACCAGAGGCAATTTTGTCCTTCAGTTTGAAGACATTTTTAGTGTTAAAACTGGGGAGAGGGGTGTGTTATTGGCACATAGAGGGTAAAGATTCTATACGGATGCTGCTAAATATTCTACAATACACAGGGCAGTCCCCACAACAAAGAATTACCCAGACCAAAATGTTACCCATGTTGAGGTTGAGACATCCTGTCATAAAGGAATAGAGAAATGGACCCATATCACAAACAGATAATGGAAAATTTGGCTCATTCTATAGAGAAAATAAAGTTATATCACCACTCAGATTAAGTAAAAATATGACTCACAATGGATTAAAGATCTGAACATAAATGGCAGAAGTATGACACTGCTGTAGAAAAACAGCAAATATACTTCAGAAATTTGTCCTTAATATGAAGTCAGAACAATTTCTCATAGCAATCACTGAGAGTAAAAATATTAGTATTTATATGGTTGCTTCTTTGATTAAAACCCATCAGAGCTATCTCAACGACTACCAGATAAAGTTTAAAATTTTAACCTATTTCTCCCCGATGAAATATAGTCACACTTTCTAAATGTCTCCATTTTCCCTGCCTCTCTTGTCCCTAGGGGTAGAGTCAGTTGCTCTGATCCAGACATATTTAATACATGGTGAGCTGTTATTGCACTTATAAATCCCTAATTAACTTTCTTTTAAAGCCCTTCTTTGTTACCTGACCAAGAGATTCTCCTGGGGCAAACTATGCCCTCCACATTTTTACCCTTGCACAGAGTAAAACGCCCACAGCAGCCAGACACATGTTTTTGATTATGTGAATTGATTAACCTCTACTATTGGCATATAATCATTTTTTCTCATGCTCTTGCAGTCTGCCTTGGATGAACTATGACAATCAATTATATAACTACAAACTCAGATACATTAAATAAAAGTCCATTTCTGCTTCTCAATTATCAGGAGCTATTAAGAACCTCACTAAGAAATGACAAGCAAAACATTCTGAAATAAATGCAGTTTAATAATGCAACTTAAAGACCAATACTCCTATAATCAAATGGACCTCATAATGTAATACTAATATATCATTAAAAAATTTATAAAATAATTAAAATATGACATATGCCCAAGCAGAAAGCATTTTGATTTCTTTTGTTCTCATATGGATTGACACATGGATTTTTTTTTTACCATGAACATTGTACATTACATTCCCACATTTATTTTTATTTTAGTCAGAGATGATTTTTTAGAATCTTGCCTATCTTTGAAACAAAGACATGCAAAAGTAAATATTAGTGATCCGGTTTGCACGCTAAATAATGTGCATAGCAAATCAGAATGCATTGAAATACAAAATGGAAGATGTAAGTTAGCTTCACATTTAGAATCCACAGTAGTTCTTGCAAACAAAAACTTAATTTCTAGCCCAAGGAAGCTTAAATAGCTTTACCATGGCCATGAGGTAAGACTCCTGGGTTGGTCTAAAGGTAATCTTTGTGACTCAGTTACACAATGATTGGTTTCATTGGTTAATGAGAAAAACTCAAAGGGCTAAAAGTTATACACCAAGTCTTATTTTCAGAATACTAAATTTCTTTTGCAAAAAAACCCTCAAAATTCAACCAAATAAATTTGAAGATCTAATTGGCTCTATTCAACAATTCATGAATTGCACAGCATCACATCTAGCAACTAGAAAGCAGCTCCTCCAGGAGCTGTACGAAGTGGAAGTCTTTTACAGAAATGGAGCAGGACAAAAAGGTTATTAGCAAAAGAAAAGAGAGGATTGTTTCAGGCAAGATTACCTCACTAGTGCAGACCAGGAAATTCCAGACTGATTGGTATAAAATTCCACTTCTGGGAGAGGCTGAAACTGCCATTAGGTGAGGTATTACGTTTTGATGAGGTTTTGTAGAAGTGACTCCATTTGGGGCTTGTTTCTTTTTAGCACTTTCTGGCAGGAAGTCCACTTGCTCAGGGAGCTTCAGAACACACTTCATTGCACTGTTGCAAAATCTACCCTGGCTACTGGGAAAGCAATGTAATAAGTCACAGGAGACAGATGAGGGTGAGGGTGAAATGAAAAGTACAACTAAGCATCTAATTCCCTTTTCATGCCAATTTCCTGTAAAGGTTTTCTTTCCTACTGAGATGCCCTGGGAGTTAACCTTGAGGACTGCATTAGGAGTTTCAAGGAAGCTTGTTTTGGGCCTTTAATTGGGACGGGCTAAAGGGCCAAGCTGATGGGTTAAAAGGTCATTTTAGCCAATATGAGTTGTGGGGTCTTTTCTCAGCAAACTGTGATCAATAATTCACCTGGGCCACAAGGGAGAGCTTGTGAAAACTTACAGCAGGCAAGACAGAGTAAATTAAGAGGACTCAAAAGGAATGAGATTACCACAGTCATGAAACTGTGAGCCTAGAAGCTTCATTTCCACACCAAACCCAGCTCGTTTCTTTATTCCTTGTACCATATGCTCATTTCTTAGCTGAAATATCCTGTGAGTGCTTGTCAAGAACTAAGATTTGCTAAATGTGTTTATTTTTGCTTTTCTCTTAGCTCAAATTAGAAGCATATGTTCATCACCTCTGCCTGTGAATAGTTCAACATGAACTGTTTTCCTCATTTTAGTTAGAGCAGATCAGTCAAAATAGTTATCATTTCAAAGTTGACTTGTAAAAAAATATGGCATGCCAACTTCTTTTGTTAATTGTGTTTCTTCGCAAACTAGCAGATAAACTCAGTTAACTGAAATATGGCCATGCATCTTAGTGCCGTAATTAGTGCAGCCTTCATTCAGGTAGGAGATACTGATGGTGTCATTAAGCTGCAGAAGCCACATGGAGAGCTGCCAAGTCCCAGCCTTTTTGTTTGAAGTAGGAGCTGATCACAGGATCCAGGACTTTTTATCTCTAGAGTTATGTCTTTAATGGGGTCACAGCTGCAGCTGAGAAAAATTACTATCTGAAGTTAGCTCCCTGCATGGTCCATATAGGTCTGGAGGAACTGGGACAAAAATTGCTCCTGGGTCAGTCCAGCATTACCAGGTGCTTTCCTGCAAGAGGGGAAGCTCAGGAGCAGTGAAGGTTATCACAAAGGTCAGAAGTCATTTAGGGACATTTAGGAAGGTGCAGGCCACATCATGGCCCAAAATGGGTGCAGTAGGTTGAGAGGATCCATGAAGAAAGCTGGGACTCAGATGACAAAGTACATAGACAGTAGTATCACGGTGTTATAGTACAGAAGCTGAGAAGAAAGGGAAGACAAATGTATTACATCATGTACCAAGCTCATTCCTTTCTCTCTCTCTCTCTCTCTCTCTCTCTAGGGATAGAGATATATCTGTGTATACATACACTCACATATTATATCTATAAATAGGTACAGATATATTTGAGAATACATATGCATATATTATATATGTATATATACAATTACTTATTTAGTTCTCACAGAAACCCTATAATTTTATCTAAACTGAGGCTTAGATTGTTGCTATAACTTATGTAAGATTCCACAGATATTAAGTGGCAGAATGAGAATTAAATCTATCTATCTATCTATCTATCTATATATCTATAGATAACACACTATTCCACTGGTGTTATCTGTCTTGTTTCCACAGTCCAGAGCAATGCCTGGCACAGACTGGGTATGCAACGAATGGTGTTGCCAAACCGCACTTTGACAACCCCACGCCCATATTCTTTCTACAACATCCATGGGCCTCACCAGAAGGGACTGCTCTCAATGTTTCTGCCCATGTTTCTCATTCTAATGAGAGAATTTTCATCTAAAGACGGGAGGTAGCAGGGCTGCCATACACCTGCCCCAGAAAAGGCAAGGACCTGCATAAATAAATTCTTATTTATGACCACTGCTGATCTTGACCTTGAAGGAGCAGAATTAGTGAGAAAGATGGGCAGCAGAAGAGTATAATAGAGAAGTATGTGATATATAGGGTGTTGAAGATATATGGTTCCCAAAGTATGTGTGAAATAGAACTCAAGGATTAGTGTAAATTAATTCCTTTGTATGACTAGTATTCCACCTGACCTTGAAGATGCAGGGGCTAGTGAGGGTGATGTACAGAAGAGGCAATTAATAGGGCCTGCTTTCAAAAAATATATTGTGGTTTAGTTATTCGTTCAGTCCACACACTTACTCACCACACCACGTGGCAGCCATCCTACTGGGTGCTAGTGACAGGAGAGTGAAGAATAGGCTCACTTAGTTCCAGAAGCTTCCATACTATTGGTCCCTGTCCAACCATTTCAGCACAGCCAGCTCTTCCATGTCACACTTGGGTGATGCCAGTAAAAGTCAGATATTTTTGGAATTTTTCAGGACTTGCCCTAGCTGACTCTTGATCTAAGGCTCTTCACTCTGTTATTAATGTCAGAAGTTAAACTGTAGCGGCTTTCCAAATGCCTCTGTCTTTACATGTATTATCCTGTTACTAATAATGTCTCTATTTTATAGATGAAGAAACAGAGGCTCAGAAATAGCTAGTATTTTCTAAAGCATAGCGGTTAAATATGTAAACTGTGGCTTTTGCCCACCTGGATTTAAGTGTAGCTTAACACTTACTGATGTCGGATTTCTGGAAAATTATTTAACATTTCCACACCTCAGATTCTTTGTTTGTAAAACAGTTCTAATATTGGCACATATGTCAAAGTCCTGTATAAGAAGTAAATAAGTTAATACATGTAAAGTGTTTAGAACAGTGTCTTGAATATAGTAGTTCTATTGGGTTGAATGCTGCCACCCGCCCCCCCCCCCCCCACCGAAAAAAGGTAGGTTCAAACCCTCATCCCCAGAATTTATGGTGGTGAATTTATTTGGAAGAAGGTGTTTTTCTTTGTTTGTTTGTTTTCAGATGTAATTTTGTTAGGGATCTCAAGGTAAGGTCATACTGGGTTTAGGGTGGTCCTTAAATCCCATGATAGGTGTCCTTATAAGAAGCTAGAGCACAGACTTACCAAGAAGAAGAACATGTAAGGATGGAGGCAGAGATTGGAGTGATGCAGCTATAAGACAAGGAATGCCAAGGATTGCCAATGATGCTGAAAACTCGGCCTCTGTGCACCGGGGCTGATGCGAATCTGAGACAGAGATTTGGGTGAAGCAGAAAAGAATAGCTTTATTGCTTTGCCAGGCAAAGGCAGACATGGTAGGCTCATGCCCTGAAAAACTGTGTGTTCCAACCCGGGAGGATTTGGTGAGGAGTTTTACAGCAATGGTTCAAGGGTGGAGTTGCTGATAAGGATCGGGGTGAGCGCAGGGCCTGCACTCCTTTAATCTGGCCTCAGGTGGTCTCCTGATGAGCTTCCTGAGGCCATGAAACTGTGATCTTCTCTGGAATGAAGAATGCTAACATCTTCCATTTGTTGGGGCTTTTAGTTCTGTAAAGAGCTCAAAGATATTGCTACGTGTATCCCTTGAGGCAGAACCAGAACCCTGCTCCGAGGCTGCACTGTTGTTTCTTGCCTGCTCCTCCCTTGTCTCTGCATCCCCTCCCTTCCCTGATTAGCAACTGTTTGAAAGGCTTCCATGCCCAGGAGCCCCACTGGGTCCTGCTTGGTTTCACCAGGAGGCATGGGACAGATTCTCCCTCAGAGCCTCTAGGAGGAATGAACCTTGCTGACACACTGACTGCAGACTTCTGCCTCCAGAACTGTGAGAGAATAAACTGCTGCTGTTTGAAGTCACCAAGTTTGCGGTCATTTATTGTGGCAGCCACGAGAACCTAATACAGCAGTTAACACACACACACACACACTCTCTCCCTCTCTCTCTCTCTCACTTGTTTTTGTTAAGTATTTATACAGCAGTTGAGGCCCACAGAAGTCTCAACCTCAGCCATCTGACTTCAAATCTTTAATCACATGGCTCTTCCTCACTCACCCCTTGGTTCCTGGTTTTGCATCCAGCTTTTATCCCTCTGTTTGAACAGTCATACTCCTTTCTGTGTCATACTGAGGTTGGCTTCCCACTTGGGGCTCCATTTCCCATGCACCCCTGCTTTGGACTTTCCCCATGAACATCAGGTGCCAGACCCCCACTTGCAGACCCTCCCCACTGAGTGGGCTCCTCAACAGAGCAGGAGACTCAGCCATTTAGAGCGGGAGCTGCAAGACCTGCACTTAGTACACACGGGCTGAGTAGCTCAAGCAGTTTATAAATAGAAGCTACAGCGAGTATAATGCAGAGTAGACGCAGCATATATACACTATTTCCTGCAGCGATCGGATAGTGAGCGCGGTGGAGGAAGAGAACAGGAAGATGTGCAGTGAAGAGCAGGAGCTGAATGAGTTCAGGAAGCACCCCACAGCCCAAGGCAAGGGACACTGAAGGAACGAGTCATCTAAGACAGGTGGAATTGTGAAGGGCTTTCAAGGTAGATTTTCTCAAAACATGGAGTCAAATGGGGGAAAAGTCCAACTTCCTGTACTGTTAAAGTTTATGAAATAGGTACATCTGGCAGTCTTCCTTTGATCTCGTGTTTTAAACCACTACATAGAATCATGAGGAATATTTTTAATGTCCCACATGTATTTATATAGAAATGAATGCTTTAAAGTTTAAATATTTTAGGAAAACATTTTCTTCTAATTTATCAACATGTAAAGCACACAAAGCTTTAAAGAGAGTTAGTCCCCCAATTCCCTTGTGTGATAAAGAAGGCGGGCACAAACAATCCTGATGTGGCAACTGGTCCCTGACTCTCTGGCTTAGTTATTCGACTTACAGAGCAGTTGCAGAGGTGAGTGGGTAGAGAGAGTCTCAACTGATTCCTCCAAGTGGGACAGATAGAGCAACTGGACCCTGACTCAGTTCACTGTGAGAAATCTCACAAGAAGTGCTTCTGGAAAAAAGAAAATGATATCAGGCAGATGGGTCTACAAAAGGAATGAAGAACACTGGAAATGGTACCCACAGGCGTAAATGAATAAAAGTGCTTTAAAATGTTATTTACATTTCTTTAAAATATAATGAGTTGTTTAAACAACAAGTAACAAAATATAGCATAGAGTTTATAATATAGGTAAAATTTAAAAATATAATGACAAAGGGATAACAGCTGGGGGGAGAGAAATAGAAATATACTATTGTGAGCTTTTTACACATAAAATATAACCTGAAGGATTCCTGTGATATCTACCAAATACCCAATAAGATAACAAAACAAAGAAGATAGTAAGGAAGGGGAAAAAATAATAGATGGGGCAAATAGAAAACAAATAGCAAGATGATGGACATAAACTTAACTATATCATTAATCTCATTAAATATAAATAATCTAAACATCCAAATTAAAAGTGAAAGATTTCCAGATTACATACAGCCAGCTATGTGCTGCTGGTGACAGATGTAAATAAAATGATCCAAATAAATGAAAAGGGAAAGGAAAAATATATGCCATGCTAACCTGAATCCAAGGATACCCAGAATGGCTATATTAATTTTAGACAAAGTAGGTTTCAGAGAAAAGAATGATACCAAGAGTAAAGGAAGTCAGTTCTCAAAGATAGTGGGGTCAATGCATCAGGCAGACATAATGGTATTCAGCATTTATGATCATTTTATGCTTCAGACAGTGACACCTCTTCCCCTGCCCCCTTGTATACATTTGGTCAGATTTCACAGAGCACATTCCTCCAGTCTCCTTCTATAGGGTGCATTTTGTATGACTGCAGAATTTGGGGGCTGAGTCGAAAAAGGAGGGTGGTGAAGTCAGAATTCAGCTCACATGTTTTGAAATTATTCTCCTGTCTCTAGAGACATATCCTGCCTTCAAATATACCCAAAATTCCTCAGTCCACAATTCCTCTGTTTTGTCTTTTAAAGAGCACAAAGCCCCATTATTTTGCCATGGTTGAGAAGGGTAGCCTCTCAATGCATGGATTCGGAAAGGGGTATCCAGGGATCTATATGCTCTCAAACAGCTTTCAATTAATCCTCCTTACGTAAGTCCCAGCATCACAGTCAGTGTTTAATTAGAGGAGCAGAAACACTATGAGTTATGGGATAAGGTATTTATTATAGAAATCAGCTTTGACACAATTATGAGATAAATGAAGGTCTACAAAAGAGAGCTAGGGCATAAGAGGAGACACCCTTCTGACAGTTAGAGAAGCCAAACTCATCCAGCTGCTGAAGTCGGGCTGCTAAGAAATCCACGCCAGAGGCCTGTGCACCCTCAGAAAGGTCTATGCAGCCCCTGATATCCAGGGGGTGTCCCGGCATTATCAGCTGGGTCTTGATGTTATCACAAGTTGGTCTGGCATCCAGAGCTAGGATTTGGTGTTCTCTTGTTGGATGTAAACACTTTCACAGAACATAAGTATGAGACAAGGCCACTCTGTGACTGATAGGTCAAGACAAGAAAAATTTTAAAAGACCATTTTGTAATCTTGCTTAAACACAGAATGTCATCCAAGCCACGGACTATAAACATCTCCCTCTCTCAGCTAATGTGAGTGACTGACTGTTCTTTATCAATTATTGCTTTAGTTTCCCTTTCAGTCTGCCCTCCTTACAGATAGGATTTATTAAGATACCAATCATAACATTATTCTTACTTCATGACTGCTTCCAACAGAGAGCAAAGCTCCACTTCCCTAAGATCTCCCCCAAATCACCAGCCAAAGTCCAAATCCTATAATAGGTTCTTTCTAATACCTCCTGCTGGGACACCTGCAATTCCCCCTGGGGTGGATGTGCTCCATCATTGCAACAAGCAACAAACTCAACCTGTTCAAATACAGATGAGCTCTTGGTGGCCTCTGGCTGAAGGACATTGACAACGCACAGCCAAGCATGTGGTCATGAGCCTGGGGCCACTGTGTTCAGTGGGGTCAAAAGTCAGGAAGGTCTAGATGGAAACAGAAGAGTGTGAAGTACAAGCCAGAACCTTCCCTTCCGGGAACCCTGATGTCCATCTCTCAACCATCTCAATCTTCAGAGATCAGTGGTTGCTGCTGAACTGTTGCCTCCCCTAAATCTCAAGAAAACACTTCTTTTGGCCACTTAATTACCTACTCACTCAGAACCGTATGTGGGAGTCCCAGCTTGACCAAGCCTAAGGAGCACTCCCATGCACAACCTTTATCCTCTTTCCAGAGGAAACTGATTCCTGCTTTGTTCCAGAAGTCCTCTGTATTCCCACTGTAGGGTTAAGACTTGATTTCCTCATGTTTTAAAGCCAGTTATCATTTAATAAGTTTATTCTGTAAGCTACTCATTTTTGTTGTTCTTTGTCTCTCATTTTCACTGTTTTTGTGTGCTGTTCATTATTATTTTTTTTAATCTCTTAACGGGAAGCTGCAGTGGGTACTGGAATAGGGTGACATCACAAGTATTTTCAATCCAATACCTTCACTAAAAAATCAGGCCCTTTGTCACCTATGCAGGTGGTGGAGACCACTACATGCCAACCAGGTGTTCATGCCCCGCCCCACTGTAGTAAGGACCTCCCCTAGTGGTCCAACCAGGAACTTCCTTTACTATCACAGCAAGTGTGGTAACATGACTAATTCTTGCCAATATTATGGGGGAGGAAGTGATGTGTGTTACTCTTGGGCAGGCATGTTTAAAAATGACTTTGCCTTCTCTACTCTTTCTTCCTCTTCCCCTTTTTCTTTCAGCTGGAAGTTGAGGGCACAGAGACTCAATGGATGGCTACTTCAAAGATGGTGAGCCAGATCCCTGAGCCCCAAATGGTTGGCCAGAAACACAACCATGTAAGGATGTATGGGACAGCTATGTAAGGGAGAAAATACACTCTATTGTGTCAGTCCACCAAATGTGGAGGTTTACTCCAATTGAGTTATTCCAAGTATGTTACTGGTGTTCCTCTAAGTAACAACATGAGTATGTCATTCTTTTTGAAAGAATAGTTCCATCAACATTCAGTCTTTGCTTTAACTGGCAAAGTTAGGATTGTTGGTTTTGCTTTATAATTACCTCAAAGACAAAGTTAACAGCACACGCTCTGTGGGAAGGGGGCAGGGTCAGAACGTGTGATAAACCATTTCTATTTCTAGTTATCCTCTAAGCATCCTCTAAGTCAAAAGTAAGGAAACTTTTCCTGTAAAGGGTAAAAGAGTAAATATTTTCAGCTTTGTGGGTCACATAGATCTCTGTTGCATATCCTTTTGTTTTTTAACAGCCCTTTAAAAATGTAAAAACTATTCTTAGCTTATAAGTCGAATAATAACAGACCTTGGGCAGGATCTGGCCCATGAGTCCAAGCTTACGAATGTCTGCTCTAAGTGACTGGAAGATGTAGGACTTGAAGGAGGATGTACTGATCAGTAAGACCCCTCTAGGGATCATAGGTGGATGCATTCCACTTTAAGGCTATGAACTCCTTGAAGACTGTTGGAGAAGGTCATTGAGAGGACGTGACCACTGGTTGACACACAAGCTGGACCTCGGCAATTAGAAGCCCCTCACTCTCTCCCCTGTCCTTGGAATGTGCTTTCTGCCCACTGTTCCTACAGTCGAGCCATTTGCAAGGATGTAGCATTGAGAGGGCAGTGTGTTGGTGAGACCATATGGGTGATACACATGACTGAACCCACTGAAGGCCTCTATACAAGCTCTTAAGATTCTGGTGGGAAGCAGGGGCAGAGATCTACTCATATTGTGGTTGTCTGAGACAAGTCTCCTTTGTAGTCTCTTGCTAATTAAATGTGCCTCTTTCTTTGCTCTCTCTTTGCCCTTCGTGGGGGGGCAGTTTCAGATTTTACCCAGGAAAGCTCCTGAGTCTGCAAACAAACAAAGGCAAGAATCATGTTCTCTGTTTTCATCTTAACCATTATTTCACTTAATATAGGGCTTTAAATTTTATTCAGTTTTAACTCTTTTGTTGCTATGTGCAAAGCTCTGTTAGGACTCTAGACTTACACATAAAATATATGCCCCTCCCCAAAATAGAAGCAGTTGAACTGAATAAAATTTAGCTATTTAATTTGAATTATACTGGAAAATTGCGATCATAATTCCAGAACAGAATACTAAGCATTTTATAACATAAAGCTCTGTCATGGTACTCTTTCTAGCAGCCATAGCCTTTGCCATCATTGAATGCCCACATCACTTTCAATTGTTATTATCTAAATGTGGGAGCTTCAGAGAGAGAAAGTAGTGCTTGCTTTTTACTTTGACTTGATACACTTGGAAACAGTAAAAATATCTGTAAATTTTATATGAGGCTTCTATCTCAATAGAAATAAAAAAGTAATATAAATTCTATCTGATAGGATTATGGTGATCTCACCTAGGGATTTGCTATCATAGGTTATTTTTACTTTCTCCAATTCACTCTAAGGCATATTTGGATATGTAGTTATTCTGCACATAAAAATCCCTTCACAAAGGTCAGAGGTTGGGAAAGTCTGGACTCCCAGAGAAAGTTGGGGGCTAAGTAACAGGAGGAGCCATAGTTTCCTTGTTCGCTTGAGTTGATTAAGTTCTTCGCACCTAATGGATGAATATCCCTGCCAGAATGAACATATTGGAATTCCATTCTATGAGCAAAACCAAAGACATCTGGTTTGTGCCCTGCTGAAACTCACTACTCATGCCAACATCCTTTAGTGGGTTTAACAATTGGGAACCCAAAGAACTCATGTGTATTTGTGACACCATAATGGATTTTGAGCCTGTGTAATTAATGAATGAATCCCTAGCAGATATGTTTGCTGAACTAAGATATGTATGTTATTTTTCTATTTTAATCTCTGCATCATGTATCAGGTTTTTTAGCTCTGGCTCTGGAAGTAGCTGCCTTTGAATTGCTACAACTTCCCCTAAGGAGCTTATCTCCCTGAAGTAATACCTCCACTAAACTGAATCCAAATTTTTACTTGAATTAATACAACTGGAGAGACCCATAGTGAAAAAAAAATTATGATTATAGCAAAGAAACCCAGTGTAATGAAATCAACAACAACACTATAACTTACCTGTTTTTCACAATTCTTCATGATAACAGAATAGGTCCAGAGCACACATTGCAAAGCTCTGTGCTAATGAAGACCGTCTCTAGAACTGGACTTCTTATGTGTCTACTGTGTCCATGATGCTCATCTTTTGATGTGGAATTTTCCTTTCTAACTTCTATACCTGATTCTCACAGGACGTACTTTTCATCGAATGCACAGTGGTGAGTGGATAGAGTTTTCTTCATCCTGCTGGGATACCTGAGATTATTATCAGTATGTGGAAGAAAACATCTTGTGTTCAGGAAGAGACCCTTAACAGTCCTGACAGCTTCTGCCCAGAGACATTCTCACTATAGACAAATGATCTTTTTTAGAGAGAAATCTTGCTTATTAAGAGCTCCAATATCATAGTGATAATCACAAGCCTGATTAGCATTAGTTATTAGGATAATTCTACAAATACAACTCTACCAACATTTGAAGGTGCCTTCTGTTACGAAAATGTATGCTAAAATATCACATTTCAAATGACAATTTTGTTTTTTTTTTGTTGTTGTTTTTTTGGTTATTTTTGGCTGCGTTGGGTCTTTGTTTTTGTGCACGGGCTTTCTCTAGTCGCATCGAGCAGGGGTTACTCTTCATTGCAGTGCGCAGTCTTCTCATTGCAGTGTTTTCTCTTATTGCAGAACACGGGCTCTAAGCTCGCGAGCTTCAGTAGTTGTGGCGCATAGGCTCAGTAGTTGTGGCTCGTGAGCTCTAGAGCACAGGCTCAGTAGTTGTGGTGCATGGGCTTAGTTGCTCCGTAGCATGTGGGATCTTCCCGGGCCAGGGTTTGAACCCATGTCCCCTGCATTGGCAGGCGGATTCTTAACCACTGCCCTCAAATGACAATTGAATACTTATTTATTTATTTATTATTTATTTTTTGTGGTACGCAGGCCTCTCACTGTTGTGGCTTCTCCCGTTGTGGAGCACAGCCTCCGGACCCGCAAGCTCAGGGGCCATGGCTCACGGGCCCAGCCGCTCCGCAGCATGTGGGATCCTCCCGGACCGGGGCACGAACCTCTGTCTGCCGCATCGGCAGGCGGACTCTCAACCACTGCACCACCAGGGAAGCCCCAGCATGTTCTTAATAAAGATGTCTACACACAAAGTGGGGCTGTGATGAGGTTTTCACAGCCAGGAATTGTGATGAAAAGAGATCTTGAAGAGTTTTTGGATTTTGTAGGGCTTCTGCCACTAAGATATCGTAATCAATGACTACCTCTTCACTTGGTAGTGACTTGAGTTGAGACCTATTCACAGGGTTGTTACTCAGAAAAATCTGCAAATACAACCATGAATCTCTATGCAATACTCATATACTATTTAAATTATTTTGTTTCTCCTCTTTGGAGTTAATAGAGCATCACTTATACTTCTCCTGATTGCTCAAGGATATTTGAAATATACTCAGGGTGTTGAATCTTGACTATTGATCTGTGGTCCTAACTTTATATTATTACTTTAAGGAGTCACACAAATGGCTACTTAAAAAATACACTTGTCTGAAAGTCACATCTGGGACTTCTTGGCAAAGCAAGGAGGAAGCTGATGTTATTGCTGCAAGGATGTTTATTCACAAGTTGTTCTCCTCCATTTAATTGTATTTTCATGTTTTAGCATCAACATTTAGTATTAGTGAATGAATGAATTCATTAAATATGAGTAAATAGTTGCATACCTTTTTTGGGGCTTTGAGTATACAGTATCTCCAGCAAAATTAACTCGGCTGGTTTTCTAAAGGGTTAAGACAAGACTTCTGATAAAATAAGCTTAGTGATTAAAATATATATACACAACTGTGGAGTGTGAACATGTTCTTTTATTCTTGCGTCCATTTTTCCACTCTTTTCAGATTAGTTTGGGGTAAATTAATTAAGTCTGCATCCTGCTGGGCAAAGTCCTTTCCTCATTACTGTATTTCTGCTCCCCTCTCTTTCCTCTTGACACTGATAGACCTCAAGACCGAAAATAGATACTAATTATTTTCCACCTTTACCCCTCACTGTTCAAAGCAGTGAGTGATGTTTTGACTGTGACATTAACACAGAGCTCACGAAAGCCACACAAAGTGAATGAACTCACGAAGAAAGATTTTGTTGAGTTCAAGGTACAAACAACACAAGGCACAAATAAGAAAACAAATGTTATATAGAAAATGTTCCCCACTCTGTTTTTAACGCCGATGGGTAATGGTGTTACATACAGAGGGTAATGCTTGTCCCGGTGGTCACAGGGCATCTCTCCGTTGCTGCCTTTTCATATGAATCAGCACCAGTACTGCCCAGCTCTTGTCCCTCATGCACACTGTCCTGCTTCCAAGGAAACAAAACTAACTTATTGGAGAAATTACGTGAAAAATAGATTCTGGATTCAGAGGGCACCTGTGTTGATGGAACTTTGTGAAGATTTGAGACTCCAGAATCATCTGTTACCTGAACTGCACCCAAGAACAACCTCTTGCCTCCACACTGAGATGTTTAGGAATCTCATCCTGCAGTCACTGAGTGGAAAATTTGTTCCCAAGGAAATTAACACTCTTCACCTTGAGAAAGAAAGAGAAAATAAGAAAATTCAAAGCAAACGAATTACTGGCAATATGTAAAAAAAATGGCAATCGGTTGACTAGCTCGTTACAAGGAATGTTTTGTGGTCTGAAAACATGACAAAACTATCTTGTCTGTAGGGTATTAACGTACAGATAGTGAACTCATTAGTACAGATCCTGAATGATCAACCTATCATTGTTTCCATAATAGAATTTACAAAGCAATTTTGGATTTACACCGAACCTCTATATAACACCTCCATGGGGTAGAAAAGATAACAATTTTATTCCTTTTAGAGAGGAAGAAACCCAGGCTCAGAAACCTTCAGTAATTACATAAAGTCACCAGTTCAAAAATGAAGAAGCTGGAACCAGACCTCAGGTATCCTGATGTTTACCCAGGGCTTTTCCTGATGCCCAGTGATAAAAATGTGTCAATGTATAATATAGTTAGTATGATGGTTAGTTGTATGTGTTAACTTGACTGGGCCATGTGGTGCCCAGATATTTGGTCAAGCATCATTGTAGATGTTTCTGTGAGGGTGTTTTTGGTGTGTTTTGCTTGAGATAAACATTTAAATTGGTAGACTGAGTAAAGCAGTCTCAATCTCTCTCTCTTTGTCTCTCTCTGTCTCTGTTTATCTCTGTCTCTCTCCACACACACACACACACACACACACACACACACACACATGCACACCCTATTGGTTCTGTTTCCTCTCTGGAGAACACTGACTAATACAGTTAGCCTCTCTGACTGAGCAAAATTCTGATTCACAGTTGGCACTAAAGTTTCATCATTTAGGGTTCTACGAAGCCAAAAACTAGGTGAACAAACTTAAGTGCACAAATTTCTGGCATTAAAACACAGAAAAGAATTAAATGTATAATTTTTGTATGGCCTCTGTCATTTGTAAAGAAATTGTATTATCTTTTAGTCCAGAGCACTTTAACATTTTTGTTTTCATAACCTCTAAACAAATTTTTAAAAACTACTGACCACTCAAACATTTTTATATAAACATCTAAAATTTGTTAACATACTTTCAAATATCTGTAAAGAATATGTTTTTTATTGTATTATGTACTGCATATGAGGATTAAATCTATTTTCACCAAACTGTGAAACTGGAGCTGCAAGTTTACCTCGTTCTTTAAAGGAAAATGTCCACTGCACAGACAGATTGACGTGAAGTCTTCTTTCTCACGTTCACCAAATCAAACTTATATCCTTCCAAAAAATAGTCTGAATTTATGTTTTATTTCTAATAAACATGATAATAGATGTCTATACAACAGCTTTATCAGTTCTGAGTTCTATTTTCAATGTAGAGGATAGATAGATCATAGATAAATAGGTGGAGAGATAGATAAATACATAGATGCATAGATACAGAGATCGACCAATCACAGATAGATAGCTAGACTGACAGGGCCTTAGTGTACCTGGCCAAATACGGTTTGACACGTCAGTATTTCTTCCTGAAGTTTCTCTTTTTCGCTTTCATGGGACTCTTCCTCAAATGTGGAAATTATAAATCACACCTGGGTTTGGTGCCTGCAGGTTTGCACACCTCAAAGCCAGGCATCACAGGAAGATGGGATGAGTGGGAAGTTTGCCTTCCTTCAGTAGGGTGAGGGAAGCACCACTGTGAAAGGGGAGGAGAGAGAAAAGAAACAGCCAACCACAGGGCACCAGGCACATCAAGCTTAGGAAAGAGCTCATGCGGTTGGAGGATCTGGAAACGGACTCCCTTAAAGCTCAGTCATCCCTCTGCATGCCCAAGAAATTGTATCACTGCAGAGATTTGGATACCGCACTGGGACCACAGCTCTTCTTACCATTGTCAGCAAAGTGTGTGCTCCCTAAACCTGTGAGGTGTTCCACAAAATAAGGGTTCCAAGGCCAATATCAGTCGTATTTTGCAAGTAAGCAATTGAAAGGTTCTGTTACATCATGAAGAAGATACCAAATAAAGATTTTTAAGATATTGATACTACACGAAAAAAGACAGTGCTGGAAGTAAAACCACGGGCCAACATCTGCTATGTACGTCAGTAACAAAATCCTAAAGAAAATATTAGCAAAGTGAAGTCAGCAAGTTAAAAGAAAAAGTATAAAGACTTAACAACTGAATTAAGTTTATGGTAGGAATTCAAGTTTGGTTTAACAATCAAGAATCAAAAAATATAATTAGTAAATAACAAATTAAAGGAAAAATATGAGCATCTCAATAGATAAAGAATTTGCATCTTGTACAATTCTTTAACCCACCTTGATAAATGCCTTTGATACTGGGGATAAAAAGAAAAATTTCATAGGAATGTTTATACAATTTAGGAACATATAATTCTTATATAAACAATGTGAAAAAATAGGAAAAGTTACCGAACTCATCTTATGGGGTGTCGCTATCATCTTGATAGCAAGAATAAAGTAAAACAATGGGCCACTTTTATGTATAAACATAAGCAAAAATCCTAAATAACATTAGAAAAGCAAATCTAGAAATTCTTGTAAAATAAAACATTGTAATTAGTTCGGGCTTTCTTTAGAAATTATAAAATGTTTTAACATTTAAAAAGTTTAATGTTATTTTTCACATTAACAAATGAGAAAACATACAAGATTATCTGAAAATATGTAGAAAAATAAGATTCAGCAACCATTCAAGATTGCTACATTTCTTAACAAACTAAGAATAGTAAAAAAAAACTTCTTAAGTTGTAACACTACCAAAAACTAAAGTGAATAATATTCATAGCATTAAAACATTAAAATTATTCTCATTAAATTTAAAGTCAGAACCATCTCTATTATTCAATAATGTACCTGAAGTTCTTAGCCTGTTTAATAAGATTAGAAAAATATATTGATATAAATATATTCATTAATTACAGAAAATATAATTGGCTACATAGAAAATTAAAAAGGAATATTAAGATAAATAGATTTAAGTTAATAAATTAAGATTTAATTTCTAGCTGCATGATAAATATAGAAAAATAAATAGCATTTCTATCATCAGAAATTACCAAATTAAAAATAAATTAAAAAATAAAACATTTAGAATAGTTACCAAATTCTTTAGTGAAAAGGGGAATACAAGCATGTATAAGACTTTTATGGATAAAAATTGTAAAGTTTTATAAAGTATTAGAAGTCTTGAAGAAAATCAAGGGAGCCATAGACCATTTCCATGGATGAAAGATTCAGTATTTTAACATTATTAATTGTCTCCATATAAAATTGAATGAAACATATTGAATACACAAAATTATGTATAAAATTCATTATATAAAGTATAATGAATATGCAAATTAAATGAAAACCAATGAAATCTTAAAAGAATTTCCTACAGACCTTAACATGCTCTTTCTAAGATTCATGAGATGAAGGAAAGCTTCTAGTTATCAAGTATATTATAAAGCTATATTATTAGAGGGAGAAAAGTTTGGAAATATTCTATCTATGATGAAAAGTTGGTATATGAGAGAAATTGCATCTTGAATCTGTGGATAAATGAAGAAATATTGATACTTCATAGATGGTATTGGGTGAATCCACTATGTACATAGGACACAGTACAAACACAGGAAAAATTAAATTGGGTCTATACACCTCACACTATTCTTAAAATTAGCTTCAGCTATATCAAAGTCCTAAATATGAAATAAGTGTAACATTTTACTGGAAAACTAAGATTATCTTTATAACCACAAGAGAATTCTATCTTAAATCGTGACACAAAAGGCACCCATACTAAGGGTAAATTTTAATAGTGTGACTCTTAAAATTAAATCTAGTAACCATGAAAAAAATACAATAGACAGAATTAAAGAGAAAATCACAGACTGAGAGAAGATACTTACAACATAAATAATAGTATATAAGATTAGTATCAAGTACTTATAAAAACTTTAACAATGGAAAAGAAGCCCACGATACAAGCAATTAATTTGCCAAAGGCCATCATTCATTTCTATTAACATAAAAAAATACTCATCCTCACTAGAAATCAGAATAAAAAAAGTTTAACACACTGATGAGCTAGCTCAGATCCATCATATTAGCAAAGTTAAAAAGTTTGATGATACAAATTTTGGCAAAGATATACAGAACAAATAAATCTTATACGTTATTTGTGAAAGGTTCAGCAGGTAGAAACAAGTTTAGGGGCAACTTGGCAAATAATCCCTAAAGACAATGCTATGCTAAGTATCATCCAAAAATTTCATTTCTAGAAATGAAGTGAAGCGGGGGGAGTAGATGAAGCAAACACAACAATAGTCACTGTTAGGCTGGTTGTTAAATACATGGGGGTTAGTAATACATTCTCTCTGCTCTTGAGTATGGTTATATTTTTCATAATAAAAGCCATTTTAAAAATGAAAAAGGCATTACATTTTATAGTGTTCAGGAAAATCCACCCCCCCCCCATCTTTTCCAAAAGAAAAAGCACAAAATTACGCAAAACACAAATTCACAACAATGAGTTAATATGCTATTTCCCCCCTCAATTGCCCTTTCAGTGCTTCAAGACGTTTGAAAGTTGTGTGCCTTACACATCACAGAAACATGTCCCCTTGGAACTGACTTGTTATTTGGCATTGGAATTTGAAAGCTGCAAAGTGTGAGGTGGGCCACCCCTTTCCCTAATTAATGTAACTAATGTACCCTAGATTGATGAAAAGACATTTTCTGAGTGAAGGGCTTGAGCCAAAAGCTCGATTTCTAAACATCGCATATCGTCCTTTGTTAGCTGGATGCGGGGTTTTTGTTTGTTTTGTTTATTATTGTATCTCTTGTGCCAAGATGGGTGCCTTGAGCACAGTAGGTCCTCAAAAAAGACTCGATACACGAGAAAAATCACAATATGTGTGATTCGTCTAGCATTCGGAGTGATCCATTTCCCTGTGTATTATGTTTCTTCTGTAAAGAACAGGTGCATGAAAAATGGACCTTTTGAGAACACGGTAGTCTTCTTTTTCCTAGCTGCTTCCCGTAGGAATTCACTTCTATTGGAATCTCTTGAGAAGTGGAGATGCCCCCATAAGTGCCTGTCTGAAGGACAGGGGCTGAAGTGACTTTCTTTTGACTCCACGGATCATTAGCTGAAGTTTGCTCCCAGGGGATTTCAGTCCCGGAACTTCTGAACTGCGTTTGCACATGGGCCAACCCGACAAAGTGCCATCAGAGAAGGACGTGGCGTGGAGGTGGAGAGTGTGTGCACAGTTGAGGGGAGGGGCTGTAGGCACAAGCTGAGCCTGAACTTGCATCACACCGCCTGCTCTGGCCTTCGTCAAAATCAAAGGTGAGCTGAGGGACGGTGATGCTTGGTGGCGAGGGGACTTGCTACAGGTTAACACTCACACCATTCAGAGCTATGTGCACCAACATTAAGTCACTTTGTCACCGAGTCTTTAAAGCCGTAACTGGCTGCAATGTTCATAAAAGAAGAGTTGATGAATATGTGGTATCTGCTGCCCCGAAAGCCTCTGTAAAGCTGCCGTGTCGAGTCTTAGCTTGTTGCAAGCTGCAATAACTAGCTCTTTTGATTAGAGAGGTTTTCCCGAGGCGTCACACACAATTGGCCCCTGAATGTATCACCATGCAACCCCGTTATTGTCTGGTGTTTTTCTCTCACTGTTTGGCATGTGACTTAGTAGGGCACACAGGGCATCCTGTCCCCCTGTCTGGCCAGCATGATGTGCTCAATCTAGTGACTCAGCCTGGCTCTCCATACAAGGTCATAGCAGTCAAGGTCATTGTCTGTATTTTTACTGAGAAGGTAGTTGAAAAAATGGTAGCATTAACCTAGCCTGGGAGAAGTCAGTGATTATATTTGGCTGGAGTTGCCCAGTTTAAATGAGGATGAATTTTGATCCATTTTATTGATGGGAATTGAAAAGGATGCATTTGTGTATCAGTTATTTTTTCCTGCATGATAAGCAAACCCAAAATGTAGCGGCTTAAAAGAACTCTTTATTTAACTTGTAGGTTCTGTGGGTGAGTGAGTCAGCTGAGGTTCTTTGAAGGATTTATTTGATTTATCCAGGGCACGCTCAGGTATCTGTGGTCGGCTGCTGGGTCTGATGGCCCGAGCTAGGTGGCTCATCTCTGCTCACCTTGCATGAGAGCTCATCTAGTGCTGGAGACCCCAGGGCAGGAGGCAAGGGGTACACAAGGCAACTGAACCAGGAGCTGCCAGACCACCAGGTGAAGCAATGGCCAGAGAGAGAAGGTGGGACTAAAAGATAACCTGCCCAGTGGCTGGAGAGCCATCGGTGCTCCTATAGCTTGAAATAATGCTTCATTTTGAGCTACAAGAATAGTCACATTTTCTCTTTTAAATTTTTTCAGGCCCTAATTGATTTACAGTTTTCAGAATCTCCTCATTTGAAAATAAAAATTGATGAAAATTAGATGAGGAATACAGAAAATGTATAATACTTTAAGAAAATTATCAGAAAGTAATACAAATTACAAATATAAGCCCCCTGATAATATTATATTATTGCAAGACATCATGTTAGTGTTACCAGGAGAGGCTCAGCGCTGTGCGAACAGCTCCCAGCTCTCGGGTTTAACAATAGAACTCACTTCTCAACCCCAAAGCCATCCCATGTGGTTATGGGGCTGGTGATCCTCCCTGCTGGGACTTAGGGCCCCAGACCTCCCCCAAGGCCTCCAGGTCCTCTGTTGGGTCCTCTGCAACTTGGGTGCAGAAGAGGGAGGAAAATGCCTGGAGGAGCACAGGGGACTTGTCCTGAGCCAAATCTGGAACTGGCTTCCATCCTTTCTGTACACAAACCAGTGGCCAGGTCTCAGACAAAAGACTAACACAAAACATGTGTCAAAGCTCAAAAGGAGGGAAAATTAGAGGGTGATCTCAGCAGGCAGGACGGTGGTTACCTAAGGAGGGAGAGAGAAGACGCTGACCAGGAAGAGCATGCAGGGGACACGGTGCCAGCACAGCTCTGCTCTTAACCTGGGGATGTGGGAGAGATCGCTTTGCCGTATGGTTAAGTCCCCACATATGAACGAGTTCTGTTCTGAGAGTGTGTTCGTAAGTCCAAGTTGTTTGTAAGTCTAACACAGTTAGCCTAGGTACCCAACTAACACAGACTGCTACATAGTACTGTACTGTAACAGATTTATAATACTTTTCACACAAATAATACATAAAAAACAAACAAAAAATAAAGAAAACATGTTTAATCTTACAGTACAGTACCTTGAAAAGTACAGTAGTACAGTGCAACAGCTGGCATCCAGGGGCTGGCATCTGGTGAACAGGCAAGAAGAGTTACTGACTGGAGGAGGGAGAGGAGATGGGAGAGGGTAGAGCTGAAGGATCCTCAGCAATAGGAGACGGAGGGCAAGCTGCAATTTCACTCACGCCTGACGTTGACAGCACAGGTTCTGGTGCCTTGCTGGATTCAGTTCTATCTACCCTCTTGAAAATACGATCCAGTGATGTCTGGGTAGCAGCTCGTTTTTCTCATCGTAGATGACAAGGTATCACTGGATTGCATCCTGAACGGCTGCTGCAACCTTCGTGTACCGTTCTTGTTTGGGTCCTGTGCCTCAAAAACTAACAGTGCTTCCTCAAATAAAGAAAATCCCCTTGCCATTTCCTGTTTTGTGAATCTCTTCGGTTCTTCAGCAGTACCAGCTACATCACCGTTGCTTTTACGCTTGCTTCAGGACATCCTGGGCTTGAAATAAAGATACTGTACGACTCTACTCTATACGGTACTGTAAAGTACACAAAAGCACAACCACTTGTAGAGGATGCACGCACGTGAAAATGTACACCAGACACGTGAACTAACTTGCGAGATTGGACTTGTGAACACACTTTCTCATCTTTGAAAGTTCACAACTTGAAGCTTCGTATGTAGGGGACTTACTGTAATTCATTGAGCTGCGCAATTATGAGTGGTGTAAGTTTCTGTATATGTGTGACACTTCAATTTTAAAAGTTTAAAGTAATTTAAGGTGTTAAAGAGAATGAACAGGCAAGCCATGGACCAGGAATAATATCTGGAGATCACGTATCTGACAAAAGACTTATACCCAGAATATAAAAGAACTCTCAAAAATCTACAATATGAAAGCAAACAACCCAATGAGACAATGGGAAAAGCATTTGAACAGATCTTTCACCAAAGGAAATATAAGGATGACAAAGAAAAGATGCTCAACATCATTAGTCACAAGGGAAACGCAAATTAAAACCACAATGCGATACCACAATGCACCTATTAGAAGGGCTCAAAACAAACAAACCAGCCTGACCTATTCTTTGTTTTTTAACTTTGAATTTGATGATTATACTTTGCCAGAGGGATGCTACTGGGAACTTTGTCCACTTCACTTCTAAGGGAAAAATTCTCATGGATCTAAGTAGGAGGACCCTCTGTGTGTGTCTTGGGCAGCACCTCCTTTGCTTGGGAGCAGAGTGGCTGGGTTGGCTTGAAGACAGAGCTGGACCAGCGTGGGAGCAGAGTCAAGGGGCATCTCCATGAAAAACGGACATGCTGTGTGTCCATGGCTAATGCCCAGAATCCACAACATCTCTGAGAAGACCCTGTTTCTATGTGCTGGCGTAGCTCCTTACACTGGCTGCTAACTCACTTTCATTTCCCTCTCATTTTGACATGCAGGCATCTGATGGATAACAGATCATTGCCTCTATGGTCTTTATGTTTCTCCTCTCTCTCCTATAATTCCTGCACAACAAAATCAAGACAAAATAAAATAAAATAAATACAAAAGGCACTTCCCTCTTCCTTCCTCATTCCACTAACAGCAAAACATCCCCTTCTGTGTAAACCACGAGGTAAACCAAGCAGAGAAATGAATTCGTGAGAAAAATGGTCCTCTGTCTCATCCAGAGCACCCAGGACCATCCAGACAAGATCCCGATCTCTCTCTCTCTCTTTCTCTCTCTCTCTCTCTCTCTCCCCCTCTCTCTCAATTTCCTCATCTTTCAACCCCTCTCTTTCACATGCACACACATAAACATGCTTTCCGTGAATATTAAAAAGTATGTAAGAGACAAAATAACATAACATCAAATGGCTAATTCTACCAGGATGGAGTCCAGAAAACATTTGGGTCACCTAATGGCTTATTTATGACAAAAATTTAGATACAGTCTAAGGGTAGCATATACACTTTAAATAAAGTTGGTATAATTACGTTCTAAACCGTTGTGGAGAGCTGTGTGCCCATATAATGAGGCCTGGAGAGAGATGAGTATCAGGTATCTTAGTTACTAAACCTCTGTCTTGTCTCCATCTAATAACTGAAGATAATAAAGGCTAGAAAGTTCTCTGTGTTAATTAATGTTCTAGAGAAAACGTTTTGATTCATCAGAAAAATAAGTATCAAAAATGTTCTTAGCTACAGTGAGCAACTCACAAAAAATGCAGATTCTTTGATGGTTACTTGTCCTAATGTACCTTCCCCTAAGGAATAAAAAACTTGTCTTTTTATACTGGAGAGCCAGGAAAGGGCAGAGTTTAGATCAGTGAAATGAGAGGTAGGAAGGGCCCCATATGTATATATATCTGAGTATCACTATCTATCATCTATCTAGCTAGCTCTATCTATCTATCTATCATCTTTCTCTGTCTCTCTGTCTCTGTGTCTGTCTCTGTCTCTCCATATAGGGAGGAATAACTCTGCTCTTTGAGAATTACTGGCTTTGTAAGAGCTTCATAGGCTCTGTATGAACAAAATATCTCAGGGACCCCTGGACCTAGAAAAGGCAGTCCCTGTAGTTGCACAAGGCCATCGCCACTAAGGGATGTCGAGACATATCTTGAGAGCCCAGGACTTGGGGGCCGTCAGTCAAAGCCCGCCCTGGCCAGGCACAATAGTAACTACTTGCACGAGTTATCTTACAACAGGAGGTCCTCGTAAGGAACTCGGAACTAACCAGCTACCTACCACCAAGCAGAAGAATTCGGGAAAGGTCAAAAGGAGAGAGGAAACGCCAGCCCATATGTCCTAGCAACCTCCCAGGATCCTTCTCTCTGGAATCCATCTTGGCTGACCAATGCGCATGCCACCAGGAAGGACCCTGAGTCGGAATGATTGGCCAGAGACAACCCGGAAACTTACCCCATCACCATAAAACCCGAGACTGCGAGCCACGTGGAGAGCGGTTCTCCTGGCTTCCCTTATCCTGCTGCTCTCTGCCGGGGCTCCCCTTCCCAATAAGGTGTCTTGCCTTGTCAGCACGTGTGTCTCCTCAGTTCATTTCCGAGTGTTAGACAAGAGCCCGCTCTCGGGCCCTGGAAGGGGTCCCCTACCTGCAACTTAAAGACGGACAACTCCCCTTTCCTGTATTGTTTCAAATGTTCACCTGGTCACCTTCTGAACGATAGCAGGTGACAGGTCTGTGATCTGTGTTTGCAGAGTTGCCGCTACCTTTGAAAAACTTTGAACATTTGAACATAGAGCTCGATAATCTTCAGTTCTCCCTGTCAGGATAAATGTCTCTGAAATTGCTTCTCCAAAGCCTGCTCTCTTTTATCCCTACCTGGGGAAAGCATGAAAATGTTTGATTTCCAGGGGAAAGGAGAGTGCCTTGTAATGTTTTTATAGAACTTAGAGAAAGCAGAAGCAGCATTTATATGCCCTGAGACACGTTACAATCTCAAAGGGGAAAATTTACCATCACAAAAGCCATTTGTCTTTTTAAGTCAGCGGAGGGAAAAATACCTGAATAGATTTCATTATTTTTTGGTATTACGAAATAGATGCTTTGTTTAGAAAGGATGAAATGTCTGGTTTTGATCAAAATTATTATTTTTTTTTCTTCTGTGTAATTTGTGATAATTACTGGTGAGTAACACTCTCTCTAAAATAAATTACTATAGGGCTGTGGAATAGTTCAATGGTAAAAAGTCAACTTGGTCTTTTCTCACTCCTTTCACTGCATCCTTCCATAGAACGTGTGTGGTGTGTGGTGTGTGTTTGGTGTGTGGTATGGGGTGCGTGTAAGCACTTTGACCTCTTGTGTAGATGAGCGCCCACAGGGACAGTCCTCCTGCGGGAATTTGCAAGTCAGGCTGAAGAGTCTGCGATCCGTGCAGCGCAATGGGAGCCCTGGGAGCCCTGGGAGCCCTGGAGACCCCGCATGCCTTCGCCAGGAGCGCTAATGATTCAAAGACCGGCCCGGAGCGAGACGGCGGCGCCCAGACGGGGCTGCGTGAAGCAGGGTGTGCGGGGGGCGTGGCGACCCCAGGGCGCACGCTGGCCCCCGCGAGCTCCTCCTCTTGAGCACCCGGGCTGTGAAGGACCCGTGGAGATGTCCTGGGCACAGGAGGGCGACCTTCCAGCCCAGGGAAGGGGGCTGATTTTGCAGCCACTTATGGTGGGATGGGAACGAGGTGTTTGTCTATTTTTGTTTGTTTGCCTCTGAGTGTTTAAACTTCTTTTGAGAGGAAAGATTTAAAGTTTAAACTTCTTTTGAGAGGAAAGTGGTGAGTAGGAGAGGTCCGGGGCTGAAGGCAGGTGTGGGCGAGGAGGGGAGGGGCTTTTGACCCTGGAAGCAAGTTTCCCAAACCGTCCACGCGCCCGCTTCGCCTGCCTCCGGCTGCCCTTTGAGCTGCACAGTCTGTACTTTCACCAAGTCATCAATATCGCTGGTTAGGAGGCCTCCGGATACACCATTCTCCACCCAGCACAGGAGGTCCAGGGGCCCAGGGTGCAGAGAACAACAGGAGGGCTTTGAAGGTCGGTGCAGGTCACCCTTTCCTCATACGATGCCTTTATTTTGCCAGCAAACAGCAGGATCTGTGCATTTGCCATCAGCGAAATAATGCTGGTAACATCTCTCATCTTGAGAACGTAAAGTCACGTTGTATCAGTAGTTCTTTGCTGTCCTACTTGTCATAGAAGATGCCCCCAAACCACTACATTTGGATACTTCATGAGTAACAAAATGCCAGTGTGGTGTCTATGTTACTTGCATTGCAAGAAACAAATTCTAATTCACGTGACATTCTGAGCTGTTTTTGCCACCATCTTCTCAACTTGGAACCACCTTCTTCTCTACATGATTCATAAGTGCTCACCCAGCTCTATGTTTGCAAACACTTCTGTCTTTGACTGCACTTTGAGAGCTCAGAGAAGTTGGTAATTGATAAAGTAGGAGAGACTGTTCCAGAACAAAGGCTTCTATTGCCAGGATGGTGGAAAAAATCTGATGACGCTGCCCAACATAGGGTCTGATGGAGAGAAAGAAAATTGCACTCAGTGTCATCACATAAGCTTCTGCCCATTTAAGGGTGTTGCCAAATGCAAGTTCATGTGCCAGACACACAGTGAGGCCAAACAATACTGAAATGTCAGAGAAAGGATTATTGCAGGGCCCTCCAAGGAGACCAGTGGCTCATGCCTCCAAAAGCCCCAGAGTCTCCAAAGGGTTTCAGCAAAGCACTTTTAAAGGCCAGGTGAGGGAGGGGCGTGGTTAGTTGCTGGGAACTTCTTGGTGTCAAGAAGTTTGGAATCCTTGGAATCCTTTGTTCCTGCAGCTGTCCAGGTATGTCAGGTGACGATGTTCCTGTAAACCTCCAACAAGACAAATGCGATTCTCTGTTCTGCAACTTTTTATCTCTGTAAGAATGGACTCTTAGAGGTCAAAGCCCTGAGAATAAGCTATTCTGTATATTTCAGGCTACTGGCAACATTTTTTTACAAAAGATGCAGAACCAGCATGACTAAGCACAGGCAACAGATCACAAAGTTTAAAGTAAAAGGAACAGATCTCATATGAAGTCAGAGTTGTCCTTCTCTATTGCAAGGGGGCTCTTCTTTTTCTGGGTCTCTGCCTAGTCATGGGGCCCTGCCCTATATACCTGCTGACTATGCTAGGAGAACAACGGCCCCCAAAGATGCCCAAATCCTAATCCCTGGAACCTGCGACTATGTCACATTGCAGAAAGGGGATTAAGGTCACAAATGTGATTATGGTTGCTAGTTATCTGAAGTAAGACAGAGAGGTTATCCTGGATTATCTGGGTGGGCTCAGTGTCAACATGAGTGTCGATAACAGTGGGAGTAGGAGACAGGAGGGTGGGGGAGACCGTGACCACAAAAGGTGGTCGCAGTGAGAAGGTATGAAAAGGACTTGACAAGCCATCGCTGGCCTTGAGGAAGGTGGAGGAGGGAGCCAGGAGCCAAGGAGAGTGGCAGCCTCTAGAAGCTGAACTGCACCATGAAACGGATCAGACCTGGCTCAGCAGGGTGGAACGCAGCCCCGAGAACCTTGATTTCTGTCCCATGAGACCTGTGTGAAGTTCCCGAACTCCTGAACTGTAAGATAATGCCTGTGTTGTTTAAGCCACTAAGTCTGTAGTAATTTGTCACGGCACTTTTGGGAAACTAGTGCACTAGTCTCACTGTCCTGAGAGAATATGCATTATTCTTTTGTTTTTGTTTTTTACAAGAAGGAGCCTCCCTGGCCCTGGCACCCTTGTCTGCTGCTCTCCTGGCATGGCCGCCACTCCTGCAGCTGTCCTAGTTCCGAGCTCTCCACAGTCTCATCGGCTCCTCTCTAAACCAGGGGTTTGCATTTATGGGAGTGGTGACTGGAGCTCTCTCTGAGACAAGCTGGGACCTGGGACCGTTTGCTGCCCTGCTACAGAGCTTGCACCTGGACAAACTTCTCCTAGAGCTGCAAAATTGGGGCAAATTCTGGACAAAAGATACAAAAAGACAAAAAAATAAAAAATAAAAACAACTACCACTTCTGAAGAGCAGGGAGCACAAGCAAAGTGGTGGGAGCAATGGCAGGGCACTGTGTATACCCCCAGCACTCAGCACCAACAAAGGGGTGGGCAAACACCTAAGCCACCCATCCAGCCCGACCCCTGGACACACCCCTGCCCTCACCCCATATAAGGAACAAGTTCGCACCCACTGCTGCCCCCCAGGAAGTGAGCAAGGGAAACTGTTACTTGTTTTCACTCCTTCCTGCAGCTGTAGGAGCCCCAGTAAAGCCTTGCCTGAATTTCTTGTCTGGCCTCTAGTCAATTTCTATGGCTTGGGGAAGGCCAAGAACCCTGGTCAGTATCTCGACACTCAGAGTAACAGCAACTGTTTGCAATGGCTGCACATCCTGGGCTGAGAACCCCCTCTGTCTCATACACCTGCAGATGGCATGGGTCAGCATGTCCCCACACCTGTCACCCCACTTGTCCTTCACCTGGTCTGGGGGAGGAGGTTTCACTCACTTTCCACCAGGATGGAAGGGGTATACACTCACATAAGCACATAAAACTTGTGTTTTATAAAATATGCCTTTGGTGCGTTTCTTTATTCACTCATCCAGAAGTAGCTGTTGCCCCTCTGTTCTATTCTGGGCACGTGGGGATAAATAAGTGAGAAGGTACGAGTCTAGTCTCAGGAGGCAGCGTCCCTACGGGATTTATAAGGTGCTTCGGCGTTCATAAATGTGCGTGTTTTCAGTTGTTGAGGGTAACCATTCCTCTAATACGATCCTGACTCTGTGAATAGAGAACAATTTGCAAATTATTTCAAAGGAGGGCATTTGTTCAGTGGATCTCAACAGAGATTCTGATTTATTTGTCCTGGAGTGGGGTCTGAGAATCAGCATTTCCTCTCTTTTTTTTTAAAGTTCTCCAAGGGATTCTAATGAGTGGCCTGAATTGGGAACTATTTGGGCTGATTGAGCAATTTCCCACAGAAAACAATAGTGAGGTGCTGGACCAGTTAAGGAAGGGCTGCAGGGATGCTGGATCTCTGGGAGTGAGAAGGGGAAGCGTAGGGATCTGCTTGGCTCTGCCAAGCTCTTTGCACCTGGAGACAGAGGCCACCCAGCATGTGGACCAGGTACCCTAAGCCAGGAGACATCAGGGCCCAGGGCTCTGCTCACTGGCTCAGACTTGGCAGCCCTGCTGTACGTCCTGGTTACCACATATGCCCTGGCCGCTGGGGCTAGTCTCTCTTGTCTGGTCACTAGGCCACTATCTAATGTGTTTCTCCAGCTATGCCACAGAATATCACAGCCCTCCCTGTCCCCTCCAAAGCCCCCCCATCACCACCCCCTTACACTCTGCCTTCAACCTTAAATTCAGTTGCTCTCTGCAGAAGCCCTGCTTGACCCATGCTGTTCTCTTCATAGAGGTCGGAGTTATGACCTGGAGACTTAGTTCATTTTGGTAGATGTTTCTCCACCTTTCTGCTGGACTGCTGTCAAAGGACCCTGGACACCAGCCACACTCTCTTTGTCCCTGCTGTCAGACGGACACATTCTCCCCTTTGTCTGGGGCATCTCTCAGGCTCCTGGGCTGTCTTTCCAAGCTGCCTGCTCCTAGGACCTCCCTGGCTGCCCATCCAGGCCCTGACCAGCCGGGTCTTTGCGCTATGTCCCAGCCATCTCTGATGTGGCCTGCCCCACCAAGGCCCCCAAAGGGTGACAAATCTACATCTTCACTAAGCACAGACTTTACTAAGGCAAAGGGGCAGCTCTGTGAACAGGTCCTGAGTCGGGAAGTATGGCTGAGAATGAAATGGGAAATATTGATTCTCAAGATAGAAAATGTTCTGGTACACATGTGGCTTTCCATTCGTTGGAAGAACAGGAATTCAGCTCTCTAAAGGAAACCTTCAGGAAGACCAATTTAAACACAAGGAAAATCACCAGTACTTATGACAGATGCTTTATAAGCCTGGAATGAAACTTCTAGAAGGAAAGAGGATGCCGTGGCAGTTGAAATCCTCCAGTGCCAACTCTGCGAATCCTGTGATCCCAGAGGAGCAGACAGAGGCAGAAGTGGTCCTTCTCCGTGTCCCAGCAAATATCCCACTGTTCTCAGGGGTCATGCAGGCCTGGTTCAAACTAGTCCAAACACAATTCAGTTCTTAGTTCCCTGAAAGATGCCAGAGGCTCCTTCTCTGTATACGGTTAGGACACTTTATAATAGGTAGCCCTATGTTTCCAGTGAGCTAACACACCTGGGAGCTACTTGAATAATAGAAACATTTAATTTCACAGTTCTCAAAGCCAGAAGCCCAAGATGAAGGTGTCAGCAGTGTGTCTTCCAAGGGCTATGAGAGAGAATCTGGTCCATGACTCTCTCTCCTGACTTCTGGGGCTTTACTGGGAATCCTTGGCGATCCTTGACATGTAGAAGCATCACCCCATCTCCGCCTTCCTCTTCACATGTGTTTCCCTGTGACTGTGTCTGTCTCTGTGTCCAGATTTCCCCTTTATTATAAGGCACCAGTCATGTTGAATTAGGAGACACCCTAATGTCTTTAATCTTAACTAATCACATCTGCAATGTTCCTATTTCCAAATAAGATCACTTTCTGATGTACTAGGGATACAACATATGAATATTTGGGGGGACACAATTGAACCCATAACACATGCCATCCTGCCACACTGATCCCCTAGACCCAGTCATTCCTCTAGGGGAGATGACTGAAGAGCCCCTGTCCCCTCCTGGTGACCAGATGTCCACAGTGCTGTTTACAAACCTGAGGACATTCCTGGGTCTCTGCTGAAGATGTCCCCAAAGTAGAGAAAACCAGGGGTGACCTTTGGTTTTTCATCGTTCCAGCAGAAGTGCAAGCTGAGGTTTAATGAACATTTCATCTATGACAGCTTTCCATTTAATTAAACAGGAGATTTGCTGCTGCGTTATCTAAATTCAGACATCTCCACAGAAAAAGATTCTTCATAATCAATACTCAAAAGATGTTCCAAATATTACCCCAACTCAAAGATTAATTGCTACACTTCTATCAAAGATTCCTTGAAATAAGTTTACCAAACTCCGCTGAGGGGACGCTCACAAATGTGTCTTCCTGCCACAGTGGAAGGCACTGTTTGCCAAAATCTACGCAGTAGATGCTCAGCTGTAGAAAACCTGCCTGAGACATGACTGAAGGCTGGGTAAATGTGTACAGAAATGTGTTGTATCTCATCAATACCTGCAATATTTTTCAGCCTGTTTTGATTCTGCATCTGCTTAACAAGGAATAGTGCAGGTGGCAGAAATACCCTGAATGGAGTGAAAACTTGACCAAGTTAATAGAAATATTCACAATAGAAAGCAATTTTAAAAAGAACATATCCCAAAGTTATTGCAATCTACTATTTCCCTTGACGCCAATTATATGATACTCTATCATGGAGACTTTATATTTGCAGAGTTATTCAAACAGAGGTTGGCCTTTCAGCGTTGTACTTGGGTCCAATTTGTTGCTGAAACTGGAAACTCTTTATAGCTGTAATTTAGTACAGGACAACTACATGTAATTTTGAAAAAACAAACAAACAAACAACCCCCCTCAATTAAAAACTCTTGTAATTAGAGAATCTAATTGGTATCTAAAAATGCAGGTGTTTTTCCAACCAGCAGGCCTTGAGCGGCAGTGGCGGTGTGGGTGCACCCATGTCAGAGGCAGACCTGCTCCCCAGCACTATCCCTGGGCTGCGTCCTTCTCAGGGGTTCCTCTCCACAGCCCGTCTCCCATCCCCGTGCCCCTGAGAGAGCAACACTACCCTGGGCAAGGAGGCCAGTCCTTCAGAATCCCTGCGTCCACATCTGCACATGGAGATGATGCAGTCCTGTACCTCATGGGACTCTCATGAGGAACAAACAGGATAACTCGGGAGCAAGCGTTCTGTAAGCCCCAAAGTCTCCTCCAGGACCCTCAGCTCTGTGTTCGCCCCTCTGATGCAGCACCCACCCCCATCCCTCTGCCCTGGGACCAGTTTTAGGTGGAAGCAGTGGAGCTGCTTGCATTTTTGGAAGCACTATGACCTCTTCGTGACCCGCAAGCTTCCTTCCTCTACCATAAATGTATGTGCCACTAAGGAACGGTAGATAGCTCAGACAGACAGAAATAATAAGACATTTGGTTAAAACCAAACTACTTTCATCATTCCAATAGCTTTGAATTTCAGTTCTTTCAAAACAGTACAGTAGAAACAAAAGAGTTATTGAGGATTGGGGGGAAATTCTACACCTACTCTTTGACAATCTTTTTCCTTCTTTAATATCTTCCTCAAAGAATTGTTGACCTCTGCTCTAGGATATGTAGCTGAAAGAATGGTCAAAGAGCTCTACCATTTCCTCTCTAACACTGCAGAATCTAAACACTCCATATAAACATGAGTTAAATGTCTGCAGTTTACCTGAAATTTCATATCGAATGAAAATCAGAATGCACACAGTGGGCTCTGGGGTCTACCACGTGCATTCACGTGCGGTACGGATTCCACCTACACCGCGGATGGGCTGTGTGCACCTGGGCAGGTTCCCGCCCTCTCTGTGCGTCCTCATCTGAGGCCGAGGTCACTGGGGTGAGTCCACGGGCCTGGAACTGTGGGGACCGGGTGGCCCACAGAATGCTCCCTGCTCTTATTCCCAGGGGTCAAGGATGAGCTCCGGCGAACTCATCCCACCCACCTTGGGCTCCTGTTCCCGGTTCCTTATTAATCCTTAACTCACGGGACTTTCATTATTTGCCCACCTGTCTGGTCTCCTTTTGGGGACTCAGAGTTTCACGAGGGCGGGAGCCATGACTTTCTCCCGTTTGTCTCCACCATTATGTTGATGGAGAGGCGGCCGGCAAACGATTGTTGAGTGAATGAATGAGCGAGTGAATGAGGTTCTATTCATCAAAACGTCCAGTGGTTCCGTAATTGGCCACAAACTCATGGACCTCACACGGAAAATCCCCCGCAGTCTGTCTGCACCCCACCTTAAAGACCGGGCTCCTCTAGGGATACGTACTGCGACTTAGTCCTGAGACCACATGGGCTGTTCCTGCCTCCCGAAACAGGCTTTGTGTTTTCCTGCTTTTGATGATTCTTTCTTCTTCATTATCATGTACCTTCATCCAAAGCAGTCACTTAGAGTTGGTAAAACACGTGGCACAAGCATAACTTAAGACTGGTTAAGTATATTTTGGAGAATTTATTTAAAAAATTATTTACAGTTTCAGGAGCCGTAAATTAATGCATATTCCTAATCATGATGAAATAAATATGGTTACATCTTGTTTGTAAGATTTTTAAATAAGTGCTCTAAATTTTTTTTGCCTCTTCTTCAAAATTAGTTGAAAAACTTTAAACACAATATTCACAAAATGGAGAGCCAGAAAGATTTAGGTTTTAATTAATTGTACCTACTGAAAGCAAAATTTGCAAACAGAATAACAATGGAGTTTATTCTACAAAAGCAAATGAGAAATACAGGCAGACTTTGGAGATATTGTGGGTTCTGTTCCAGATCACCCCAATAGAGTGAATATTGCAATAAAGTGAATAACACAAATTTTTGTTTTTCCCGTGCAAAAAAGTTATATTTACACCATATTGTAGTCTATTGAGTGTGCAATAGCATTATATCTAAAAATGTACATACCTTAATTAAAAATTACTTTATTGCTAAAATATGCTAACCATTGTCCAAGGGTTTTAGCTCGATGTTGATGGCTGCTGGCTGATCAGGGTGGTGGTTGCTGAAGGTGGGGTGGCCGTGGGAATATTTTAAAATAAGACAACAGCGGAGTTTGCCTCATTGATTGGCTCTTCCTTTCATAAACAATTTCTCTGTAGCACACAATTTTACTTGATAGCCTTTTATTCAGAGTAAAAATTCTTTCAAAATTGAAGTTAATCCTCTCAAACCCTGCTACTGCTGTATGAACTAAGTTTACATAATATTCTGACTCCTTTTTGTCTATTCAACCATCTTAATACAGTAGCATCTTTACCAGGAGTAGATTCGATCTCAAGAAGCAACTTTCTTTGCTCTTCCCCATAAGAAGCGACTCCTCATTGGTTAAAGTTTTATCATGAGATTGCAGCAATTCAGTCACATCTTCAGGCTCCACTTCTAATCTTAGTTCTCTTGCTGTTTGTACAACATCTGCAGTTACTTCCCCCACTGAAGTTTTGAACCCCTCAAAATCACCCATGAGGATTAGAAGCAACTTCTTCCAAACTCCTGTTCATGTTGATACTTGAAACTTTTCCTGTGAATCATGAACGTTCTTAATGGCATCTACAATGTTGAGTTCTTTGCAGAAGGTTTTCAACGTAGTGTGCCCAGATCAGACCGAAGAATCACTATCTCCACCAGCTATAGCCTGATGGAATGTATTTCTTAATTAATACTTGAATGTCAAAATTCCTTTTTGATCCATGGGCTACCCAATGAACGTTGTGTTGGCAGGCATGAAAGCAAGATTCATCTCATTGTACATCTCCATTAGAGCTCTTCGGTGACCAGGTACATTGTCAATGATCAGTAATATTTTGAAAGGAATCTTTATTTTTCTGATCAGTAGGTCTCAGCAGTGGGCTTTAAATATTCAGTAACCATGTTATAAACAGATGTACTATCCACTACGATTTGTTGCTGCATTCATAGGACACAGGCAGAGTAGATTTAGCATAATTCTTTTTTCTTTTTTTATGAATTTAAGAATTTTATTTACTTTTTTATACAACAGGTTCTTATTAGTTATCCATTTTATACATATTAGTGTATGTAAGGCAATCTCAATCTCCTAATTCATCACACCACCACCACCGCACACACACCCCCCGCCACTTTCCCCCCTTGGTGTCCATAAATTTTTTTCTCTACATCTGTGTCTCTATTTCTGCCCTGCCTGCAAACCGGTTCATCTGTACCATTTTTCTGGGTTCCACATATATGCATTAATATACGATATTTTTTTTTCTCTTTCTGACTTACTTCACTCTGTATGACAGTCTCTACATCCATCCATATCTCTACAAATGACCCAATTTCGTTCCTTTTTATGGCTGAGTAATATTCCATTGTATATACGTACTACATCTTCTTTATGCATTTGTCTGTCGATGGGCATTTTGGTTGCTTCCATGACCTGGCTATTGTAAATAGTGCTGCAATGAACATTGGGGTGCCTGTGTCTTTTTAAATTATGGTTTTCTCTGGGTATATGCCCAGTAGTGGGATTGCTGGGTCATATGGTAATTCTATTTTTAGTTTTTTAAGGAACTTCCATACTGTTCTGCATAGTGGCTATATCAATTTACATTGCCACCAATGGTGCAAGAGTGTTCCCTTTTCTCCACACCCTCTCCAGCATTTGTTGTTTGTAGATTTTCTGATGATGTGCATTCTAACTGGTGTGAGGTGATACCTCATTGTAGTTTTGATTTGCATTTCTCTAATAATTAGTGATGTTGAGCAGCTTTTCATGTGCTTCTTGGCCATCTGTATGTCTTCTTTGGAGAAACGTCCATTTACGTCTTCTGCCCATTTTTGGATTGGGTTGTTTAGTTTTTAATATTGAGCTGCATGAGCTGTTTATATATTTTGGTGAATTAATCCTTTGTTGGCTGATTTGTTTGCAAATATTTCTACCATTCTGAGGGTTTTCTTTTCATCTTGTTTGTAGTTTCCTTTGCTTTGTAAAGCTTTTAAGTTTCATTAGGACACATTTGTTTATTTTTGTTTTTATTTCCGTTACTGTAGGAGGTGAATCAAAAAAGATCTTACTGTGATTTATGTCATAGAGTGTTCTGCCTATGTTTTCCTCTAAGAGTTTTATAGTGTCCCGTCTTATATTTAGGTCTCTAATCCATTTTGAGTTTATTTTTGTGTATGGCATTGGGGAGTGTACTAAATACAATATTTTACGTGTAGCTGTCCAGTTTTCCCATCACCACTTATTGAAGAAACTGTCTTTTCTCCATTGTATATCTTTGCCTCCTTTGTCATAGATTAGTTGACCATAGGTGGGTGGGATTAACTCTGGGCTCTCTATCCTGTTCCATTGATCTATCTTTCTGTTTTTGTGCCAGTACCATATTGTCTTGATTACTGTAGCTTTGTAGTATAGTCTGAAGTCAGGGAATCTGGTTCCTCCAGCTCCGTTTTTTTCCCTCAAGACTGCTTTGGCTATTCGGGGTTTTTTTTGTCTCCATACAAATTTTAAGATTTTTTGTTCTAGTTCCGTAAAAAATGCCATTGGTAATTTGATAGGGATTGCATTGAATCTGTAGATTACTTTGAGTAGTAGAGTCATTTTCACAATATTGATTCTTCCAATCCAAGAACATGGTATATCTCTCTATCTGTTGGTATCATCTTTAATTTGTTTCATCAGTGCCTTATAGTTTTCTGCATACAGGTCTTTTGTCTCCCTAGATAGGTTTATTTCTAGGTATTTTATTCTTTTTGTTGCAATGATAAATGGGCGTGCTTCCTTAATTTCTCTTTCTGGTTTTTCATCATTAGTGTATAGGAATTCAAGAGATTTCTTTGCATTAATTTTGTATCCTTCAACTTTACTAAATTCATTGATTAGCTCTAGTAGTTTTCTGGTGGCATCTTTAGCATTCTCTATGTATAGTATCATATCATCTGCAAACCATGACAGTTTTACTTCTTCTTTTCCACTTAGTATTCCTTTTATTTCTTTTTCTTCTCTAATTGCCTTGGTAGGACTTCCAAAACTATGTTGAATAATAGTGGCAAGAATGGACATCCTTGTCCTGTTCCTGATCTTAAAGGAAATTATTTCAGTTTTTCACCATTGAGAATGATGTTTGCTGTGGGTTTGTTGTATATGGTCTTTATTATGTTGAGGTAAGTTCCCTCTATGCCCACTTTCTGGAGAGTTTTTATCATAAATCGGTGTTGAATTTTGTCAAAAGCTTTCTCTGCATCTATTGAGATAATCATATGGTTTTTCTCCTTCAATTTGTTAATATGGTTTATCACATTGATTGATTTGCATATATTGAAGAATCCTTGCATCCCTGGGATAAAACCAACTTGATCATGGTGTATGATTCTTTAAATGTGCTGTTGGATTCTGTTTGCTAGTATTTTGTTAAGGATTTTTGCATCTATGTTCATCAGTGATAATGGCCTCTAGCTTTCTTTCCTTGTTATATCTTTGTCTGGTTTTGTTATCAGGGTGATGGTGGCCTCATAGAATGAGTTTGGGAGTGTTTCTCCCTCTGTTATATTTTGGAAGAGTTTGAGAAGGATAGGTGTTAGCTTTTCTCTAAATGTTTGACAGAATTTGCCTGTGAAGCCATCTGGTCCTGGGCCTTTGTTTGTTGTAAGATTTTTAATCTCAGTCTCAATTTCAGTGCTTGTGATTGGTCTGTTCATATTTTCTATTTCTTCCTGATTCAGTCTCAGAGGTTGTGCTTTCCTAAGAATGTGTCCATTTCTTCCAGGTTGTCCATTTTATTGGCATATACTTGCTTGTAGTAATCTCTTATGATCCTTTGTATCTCTGCAGTGTCAGTTGTTACTTCTTCTGTATTTTTTCTAATTTTATTGATTTGAGTCTTCTCCCTATTTTTCTTGATGAGTCTGGCTAATAGTTTATCAATTTTGTTTATCTTCTCAAAGAACGAGCTTTTAGTTTTATTGATCTTTGCTATTTTTTCCTTCATTTCTTTTTCATTTATTTCTGATCTGATCTTTATGATTCCTTTCCTTTTGCTAACTTTAGGGGTTTTTTTTGTTCTTCTGTCTCTAATTGCTTTAGGTGTCAGATTAGATTGTTTATTTGAGATGTTTCTTGTTTCTTGAGGTAGGATTGTATTGCTATAAACTTCCCTCTTAGAACTGCTTTTGCTGCATCCCATAGGTTTTGGATCATTGTGATTTTGTTGTCATTTGTGTCTAGGTATTTTTTGATTTCCTCTTTGATTTCTTCATTGATCTCTTGGTTTTTTAGTAACATATTTTTTAACCTCCATGTGTTTGTGTGTTTTATGTTCTTTTCCCTATAATTGATTTCTAATCTTGTAGTGTTGTAGTGAGAAAAGATGCTTGATATGATTTCAGTTTTCTTAAATTTACTGAGGCTTGATTTGTGACCCAAGATGTGATCTGTCCTGGAGAATATTCCATGTGCACTTGAAAAGAAAGTGTAATCTGCTGTTTTTTGACAGAATGTCCTATAAATATCAGTTAAATCTCTGTGGTCTATTGTGTCATTTAAAGCTTGTGTTTCCTTATTAATTTTCATTTTGGATGATCTGTCTATTGGTGTAAGTGAGGTGTTAAAAGTCCCCCACTATTTTTGTGTTACTGTTGATTTCGTCTTTTATAGCTGTTAACAGTTGCCTTATGTATTGAGGTGCTCCTATGTTGGGTGCATATATATTTATAATTGTTATTTTCTTCATGGACTGATCAGTTAATCATTATGTAGTGTCCTTCCTTGTGTCTTGTAACATTTTTTATTTTAAAGTCTATCTGATGAAGTTATCTGATATGAGTATTGCTACTACAGCTTTCTTTTGATTTCCATTTGCATGGAATATCTTTTTCCATCCCCTCACTTTCAGTCTGTATGTGTCCCTAGGTCTGAAGTGGGTCTCTTGTAGACAGCATATAGACGGGTCTTGTTTTTGTATCCATACAGCAAACTTGTGTCTTTCGGTTGGAGCATTTAATGCATTCATGTTTAAGGTAATTATCGATGTGCATGTTCCTATGACCATTTTCTTAATTGTTCTTTCTGGGTTTCTTTTTTGTAGGTCATTTTCTTCTCTTGTGTTTCCCACTTAGAGAAGTTCCTTTAGCATTTGTTAGGGCTGGTTTGGTGGTGCTGAATTCTCTTAGCTTTTGCTTGTCTGTAAAGCTTTTGATTTCTCCATCGAATCTGAATGAGATCCTTGCCAGGTAGAGTAATCTTTGTTGTAGGTTCTTCCCTTTCATCACTTTAA
Organism: Delphinus delphis; assembly: GCF_949987515.2. NCBI lineage: Eukaryota > Metazoa > Chordata > Mammalia > Artiodactyla > Delphinidae > Delphinus > Delphinus delphis. The sequence continues at coordinate 166,155,428 of NC_082685.1, read as the reverse complement.
ATATATCATGCCACTCCCTTCTGACTTGTAGAGTTTCTGCTGAGAAATCAGCTGTTAACCTTATGGAATTTCCCTTGTATGTTATTTGTCATTTTTCCCTTGCTGCTTTCAATAAGTTTTCTTTGTCTTTAATTTTTGTCAGTTTGATTACTATGTGTCTTGGCATGTTTCTCCTTGGGTTTATCCTGCCTGGGACTCTCTGCACTTCCTGGACTTGGGTGGCTATTTCCTTTCCCATGTTAGGGAAGTTTTCAACTATAATCTCTTCAAATATTTTCTCAGGGCCTTTTTCTCTCTCTTCTCCTTCTGGGACCTCTATAATGTGAATGTTGTTGTGTTTAATGTTGTCCCAGAGGTCTCTTAGGCTGTCTTCATTTCTTTTCATTCTCTTTTCTTTATTCTGTTCCACAGTAGTGAATTCCACCATTCTGTTTTCCAGGTCACTTATCGGTTCTTTTGCCTCAGTTATTCTGCTATTTATTCCTTCTAGTGTATTTTTCATTTCCGTTATTGTATTGTTCATCTCTGTTTGTTTGTTCTGTAATTCTTCTAGGTCTTTGTTAAACATTTCTTGCATCTTCTTGATCTTTGCCCCCATTCTTTTTCCGAGGTCTGGGATCATCTTCACTATCATTATTCTGAATTCTTTTTCTGGAAAGTTGCCTACCTCCATTTCATTTAGTTGTTTTTCTGGGGGTTTATCTTGTTCCTTCACCTGGTACATAGCCCTCTGCCTCTTCATCTTGTCTATCTTTCTTGAATGTAGTTTTTGTTCTATTGGCTGCAGGATTGTAGTTCTTCTTGCTTCTGCTGTCTGCTCTCTGGTGGATGAGGCTATCAAAGAGGCTTCTGCAAGTTTCCTGTTGGGAAGGACTGGTGGTTAGTAGAGCTGTGTGTTGCTCTGGTGGACAGAGCTCAGTAAAACTTTAATCCACTTGTCTGCTGATGGATGGGGCTGGGTTCCCTCCCTGTTGGTTGTTTGGCCTGAGACAACCCAACACTGGAGCCTACCTGGCTCTTTGTTGGGGCTAATGGCAGACTCTGCAAGGGCTCACATCAAGGAGTACTTCCCAGAAATTCTGCTGCCAGTGTCCTTGTCCTCACAGTGAGACACAGCTGACCCCTGCCTCTGCAGGAGACTCTCCAACACTAGCAGGTAGGTCTGGTTCAGTCTCCTATGGGGTCACTGCTCCTTCCCCTGGGTCTTCATGTACACACTACTTTGTGTGTGCCCTCTGAGAGTAGAGTCTCTGTTTCCCTCAGTCCTGTCAAAGTCCTGCAATCCAATCCCACTATCCTTCAAAGTCTGATTCTCTAGGAATTCTTCCTCCCGTTGCCGGACCTCCAGGTTTGGAAGCCTGCCATGGGGCTCAGAACCTTCACTCCAGTGCATGGACTTCTGTGGTATAATTGTTCTCCAGTTTGTGAGTCACCCACCCAGCGGTTATGGGGTTTGATTTTATTGTGATAGTGCCCCTCCTACCATCTCATTGTGGCTTCTCCTTTGTCTTTGGATGTGGGGTATCTTTCTTGGTAAGTTCCAGTTTCTTCCTGTCGATGATTGTTCAGCAGTTAGTTGTGATTCTGGTGCTCTAACAAGAGGGAGTGAACACACATTCTTCTACTCCGTCATCTTGAACCAATGTCTGATTTAGCATAATTCTTAAAAGTCCCAGGATTTTCAGAATGGTAAATGAGCAATGGCTTCAAGTTTAAGTCACCTAACAAGAGAGTCAGTCTGTCCTTTGGAGCTTTGAATCCAGGCATTGACTTCTCCTCTCTAGCTATGAAAATCCTAGATTGCATCTTCTTCTTCAAAAAAATATTTTTTTTGTCTCCATTGAAAATAGGTTGTTTAGTGTAGCCACCTTTGTTATTATCTTTGTGAGATTTTCTGGGTAACTTGCTGCTAATTTTCTGGGTAACTTCTACATTAGCACGTGCTGCTTCATCTTGCACTTTTATGTTGTTGTGGAGATGTTGTGTTTCTTTAAACCTCATGAACAAAACTCTGTTAGCTTCAAACTTTTCTTCTTCAGCTTCCTCACTTTTCTCAGCCTTGATAGAATAGAAGAGAATTTTGGTCTTTTTCTGGACTAGGCTTTGGCTTAAGGAAATGTTGTGGCTGGTTTGATCTTCTATCCAGACTACTCAAACTTTTTCCATGTCACCAATAGGGCTGTTTTGCTTTCTTATTTTTCATGTGTTCACTGAGTAGCACTTCTAATTTTCTTCAAGAACTTTTCCTTTGCATTCACAACTTGGCTAACTCTTTATGTAAGAGGCCTAGCTTTAGGCCTGTCTCAGATTTCAACATGTCTTCCTCACTAAGCTTCACCATTTCTAGCTTTTGATTAAAAGTGAGAGACATGCGACTCTTCTTTCACTTGAACACTTAGAGGCCATTGTAGGGTTATTAATGTACCTAATTTCAATGTTTCTGTAGCTCAGGGCATAGGGAGGACCAAGGAGAGGGAGAGAGATGGAGAAATGGCCTGTTGGTGGAGCAGTCAGAACACACAACCTTTATTAAGTTCACTGTCTTATATGGATGTGGTTTGTGGTGCCCCTCAGACAATTACAATAGTAACATTAAAGATCACTGATCACCATAACAAGTATAATAATAATTTAAAATTTGAAATATCAGGAGAAGTACCAAAATGTGACACAAAGATAAGAAGTGAGCAAAAGATGGAAAAATCACATCAATAGATTTGCTTGACACCGAGCTGCCACAAACCTTCATTTAAAAAAGTGCAATATCTGTGAAGGACAATGAAATAAAGCAAGATAAAATGAAGTATGCCTGTATGATTTTAATCCTATAATTGAATTTTTGAATATATCAATTCATATAAAGAAGATTTGGATAGAGTTTTCTAGGTAAATTTATATTTTGTACTAGAATATAGTAAAATTTACATGTTTGAGGCTTTCAAGTGATTAAAAATGAATACATTTCCAAATAACTTTACAAGAAGAGTATAATTCAAACCTACACAGTCAGACACACATATAGAATCTCTCTCTCCATGTATATATATGTATATATAAGTATATGTATATTATTTTCAGATAAGAGAAAAAGCTTAATTTTAAAGCCTTTGCACAGGTGTGACTCATGTCAGGGGTCCTCCTTCCTGTCCTGACCCCTCATTTTCCACACACTCAGGCTCTTGTCATCCCCCAGTGATAAACGTGGTGGCAACTAATTGTGAATAGAAACAATGGATTAATCCTGACTCTCATGTCTTCCAGGGGTCTTTAGTTTCCTCATTTTCTCATGAAAATTATACTGGCCAATGACTATCATAAGTATTTATACATATGAGGTATGTACACAGCACCACAAAAAGTCAGGAAAGAAATAGATTAGGGAACTAACTGAACTTTGGTGAACTGTCTGGAGTGGCACCCAACCTGGAAAATCGGAAATAAGTGAAGGAAGGAAGCAGGATCTTGAGAATCGAAAAAGTAGAGCCCATGCTACCAGGGTCTTGTTCAGGTCTCTCTCTCTCTCTGGCATTCAATTTTTTCCTTCAAGCACAGAAAAAAATTTGCTAGGGTCAAATGATAAATAGCATGTTGTAGGAAAAGTAAAATATGTATAGATGATGACTAATGGCCGGGCAGGCACCAATAAGGCAGAAAAAATGTTGGAGATAAAGAATTTCAAAAATTAGATTTATTTTGATTAAAAAAAACCTCGGTTGCCTTAACTAGAAAAATAGGAGTACCAAACAATAGTAAAAACCAAAGCTCGTTTGTTATATTTATTGGCAAAATAAAATATAGCTGGTGTCTCCTTGAGAGCAATTTGTTCCACTGAAGAGAAAGAAATAAGCAGCCGCTAGTGGTCTTTTATTCACCATCTTCCTCTTACCTCCCTTTTACTTTATTCTTCCAAACCAAATCATAAAGGTTAAGGAAAAGAAGCAAAAGGAAAATTTCTCAATGAAAGACAAGGGTGTGAATTCATTGTGAGTGAGTGTAGCATTTTACTTAAAACAAAATCTTTTAGAATTACCGTCCCTTTTCCCTGGTCCCAGGAGGCCTGATGTGGGAACTCCTTGCCTGTGGAAAGACTATTGGGTTCCAGCCCTGCTGGCCTCACCAGGTTCTCCTGAGGAAGTCAGACAATGGCTTACTACATCGTGGGTTTGTTCCAGCAGCAGGAGAACAAAACTCTTCCAAGTCTGGTGAGTGGTCTTGTGAGTGGAAGTCAGAGGTCCTGAGTTCCCTCAGGCAGACTCCTAAATTCTGATATGTCTCATCATCTGAAAACTAGGAGAATAATAAGATCTGCTCTGCATGTGTCCCTGGTGTCAAATAAAACAAGGTAAATGGGAAAAAAATTGAGATGTGTTATGGACAAAATTGTGTCCCCCAAATTTCATATATTAATGCCCTAAACCCCAGTACTGTATTTGTAGACAGGAGCTCACAGAAGGGATTAAGTTAAAATGAGGCTGTTACAGTGGGTCCTGATTCAGTCTCACTGAGCTCCTTATAAGAAGAGGAAATCTAAACAAAGAGGCACCAGGGATGCATGCACAGAGGAAAAACCATGTGCAGACACAGCAAAGAAGCAGCATCTGCAAACCAAGGAGAAAGGCCAGAGGAGAAACCAACCTGCCAACACCCTGATCTTGGACTTCCAGCCTCTAGAACTGTGAAAAATAAAGTTCTGTTGTTTAAGCCCCCAGGCTGTGGTATTTTGTCATGGCAGCCCTAGCAACTGAATATAAGATGCAAGGCATTACACAAATATTAGTGATAATTTGAAAAATATACCTATTTGATGTGTACTACAACTGTGTAGGGGCTCCAGTGCAGCCTTTCACCTTCTCATCAGCATCCTTTCCCCTTCCCCAGGCATCCCCACTTCAGATCAGTGACATTTCCTTTGAAGAGAAACAGCATCGTCTACCTTCCATTCCCTATCCTCCCCACACCCACCCACTAGTAGCATTATCTGGACCCTAATTACCAAACACCAATTTTACATCCTCTAGCCCTGTGATAGCAAATGTGGAGATGAAAAGGAAATTAATATTTATAAATGAAAAGGACAGGAGTTAACTGTGCAGTAGAATATAATTAAATATCCTTTTCCTTAAAGCATTAAATATTTTGTGGGGATTTTATACTCTGTGAAAGTGTTACAAATGTCAATATTTATGCTATGCAATGCTAACAAAGAATGCAAAATATGATGATTTTTTCACAGCCCAATACTAATTTAAAAAACAATGTCAAAATGAATTCATAATTATATGGTTATGGAAATGTCTTTGCCCCTTGAACTCCATAAACCACCAGAATGTGATTTATTTTTCATTCTTCTTGCTGCTTAAAAAGCTTTAAAAATTTAATCTCTGTTGTTTTACACAAGATAGATTACTTGGGCAGTGGATTTGAGCCAGGAAAATGAGCCCCTCATAACTCCTGTCTATATATCCTTTCCACCTGGATTGCCACTGACACCTGCCCCTTTCAATAACCACTGAAAATTAATTATTGGTTCCCCCAAATTACAAGTTTAAGTTTAAATTCAGAGCTGAGAGCAAAAACTCACCAAAGATTCCCTTCATCCTGAGAACTCCCACTGTGCACAAAGGCAAGTGATTTATTTTTATCCTCTTTCCATATCATCCTTCAAGTGATGTCTTCAGAAATTAATCTAAACTCTATTTCAGAGCCGAATGTCAAAATGCCAAATGTTGCAGGTGTCCAAGGATCCTGGTTTGGCAATTAAAATAAGACAGAGCAAGACAAAAACCTAGATTGCTGCAAAGAGCTAATGGTGACTATAGTTTCTAGTTGGGTTTCTTTTCCTTCTTTCAAGTCTCCACATCAAGAGGTTTGTGTCTCAGTGTCTCAGTGCTGCCTTAACTCAGGGCACTTGTTAAGATTTTTGCTCTGCCTTTGGATGCCAAGATCCCGAAGGGCATGGACTATCACACGTATCCCAGGAGTTCCCATCACCACTCCCCAGAGCAGCTCACGGAAGGACAGTGGGCCAGATGGACAGATGGAGATGGAGGTATCAGAACATGGGGAGATACCTCCCTCACAAGGAGACTGGAACTTTGGGTCCATCTTCACAAGATGAAACAGAACTTACTCATGGTTTTTATTCCCTGTCCTCTAGGGGACACATCTAAGCTGACACAAAGGAGGTATTACAACTAAGGTAGCTGCCCACCAGCCATCACCCAAGAGACATTGTGTCCCAAGGGACTTAATCATTGGCAGGGAAACTGGTGCTTTGTTTTTGCAGAAACTTTTGATAATCTTACAGAAATCAAAAATTCTACAAACAATAAATGCTGGAGAGGGTGTGGGGAAGAGAACCCTTTTACACTGTTGGTGGGAATGTAAATTGGTGCAGCCACTATGGAGAACAGTATGGAGGTTCCTTAAAAAACTAAAAGGAGAGCTACCATATGATC